>NC_142807.1:49214677-49514677 GCF_049724085.1 Artemia sp. Qi Xiang Cuo | reverse complement strand
GCCCTCAAATCACTTTTGACTATTAAAAATGGTACTAGTGAATTTCAAATCTAATGAGCCCTTTCTCAAGTTTCTGCGAAAAAAATTTCAATAAAAACCTTATATGCCCCCAGGGCATAACTTATAATCCTTGCCCTGAGGGTTGTGGGTGAGTGTCCTTCTAAAAATATGTTTTCTATCTGGAAATCAACTACCCTGAACAAAATGGCTATCTCAAAAATTTTTATTGGATGTGTTCGGGGGAATGATGGGTGTGGCGGGGGGGGAGGGGGCTAGTTGCCCTCCAATCACTTTCAATTATCAAAAAGGGCACTAGCCCTTTGAATTTCCAGTCGAATGAGCTTTTATTGAAATTTCTACGACAACGCCTTCTTTAAAAACCTTATATACCCCCAGGGCATAACTTAAAACCCTTGCCCTGAGGGTTGTGGGGGAGTGTCCTCCTCAAAAACAAATTTTCCATCTAGAAATAAACTACGCTGAACAAAATGGCTATTGCAAAATTTTGATTGGATGTGTTTGGGGGAATTAAGGGCATTAGGGGGGGGGGGCTAGTGGCACTCAAATCACTTTCGAATATTAAAAAGGGTACTAGCCCTTTTAATTTCCAATAGAATGAGCCTGTTTTGAAGTTTCTACGACAACGCCTTCTATAAAAACCTTATATGCCCCCAGGCCATAACTTAAAACCCTTGCCCTGAGGGTTGTGGGGGAGTGTCCTCCTCAAAAACAAATTTTCTATCTGGAAATCAACTACGATAAACAAACTGGCTATCTCAAAATTTTGATTGGATGTGTTTGGGGGAATTATGGGCGCGGGGGAGGGGCCTAGTTGCCCTCCAATCACTTTCGACTATTAAAAAGGGTACTAGCGCGTTGAATTTACAATCGAAAGAGCCTTTCTTGAAGTTTCTACGACAGCGCCTTTTATAAAAACCTTATATGCCCCCAGGGCATAACTTAAAACCCTTGGCCTGAGGGTTGTGGGGGAGTATCCTCCTCAGAAAGATATTTTCTATCTGGAAACCACCTACGCTGAACAAAATGGATATTGCGTAATTTTTATGGGAAATATTTGGAAGAATTATGGGCGTGGGGGGGGGGCTTTGTACCAACCAGCACCATTCAACCATTAAAAAGGGGACTAGCTCGTTCAAATTCAATTCGAACGTGCCATTTTTGAAGTTTGTACAACAACGCCTTCTGTAAAAACCTCATAAGCCCCCAGGGCATAACTTAAAACCCTTGCCCTGAGGGTGTGGGGGAGTGTCCTCCACAAAAAGATATTTTCTATCTGGAAATCAACTACACTGAACAAAATGGCTATCTCAAAATTTTGATTGGACGTATTTGGGGGAATGAGGGGCGTGGGGGGGGAGGGGCGAGTTGTCCTCTAATCACTTTTAAAAATTTAAAACAAAAATAATCACTTCAATTTGAAATCAAATGAACCCTTTTCGACGTTTCTATTTCGACTTCTTCTATACGAAGTGCTTTGCCATGGAAAAAAAAACAACAAAAAAACACACACATTGTGCCCACATCGTTCTTTACTTAGGCAGCGCTAGCGCACTGCCTATGATAATAGGTGATCATATATTTTTAGAGCAAAGTCCTTTCTTTTTTGTGTGAATACTATTACTTCACTCTTTTCAGGTGCTAAGCGTAGTTATGATTGTGACCATATTTGGATTTTGTCCAGAATATGCTATCCCAATTCATTCAAACAGTGTCCTTAGAGATTTTACTCTCAGTAACGATTGTAGATCATCTGCATATGCCTGACATATCTGGATTGCTATTCTAATAAATTCAGCAGGCTGTTCATGACCTGGTGCTACATATATGAAGGGATTATCCCCCCCCCCCACAGGCATCCTTTCTGAACAGTCTTTGTTTTTGTTTTTTTTTTATTCCCTTTAGATCGATGACTATCTGTCAATTCCTGAGCATATAGGAAATCCATTTCTGAATAGATCCATCTAATATTGCTTCTCCCATGGCCATTCCTATGGATTCAAAAGCGGCATTATCAAATGCTCGTTCTATGTCAAGGAATATGAAGTCATATTCTTTACATTCTAAGGTTTGCTCTATCCGCCAGAACAATTGGTAAACCGCAGCGTCTGTAGAACCTCCTATCTTAAATCTCATTTGCTTTTCGGATATCAGAGGCAACGCTATAGCATTGCCTTTAGTAAAGGCCATATGGCTCCAATGTTTTATTATTTACTTATTTATTATTATTTTTTTCCCCAGAGGCACTTCATATGGAAGGGGTCGTCTTAAAAGCTTCAAAAGGGACTCATTCGATTGGAAATCGAGAGTTCTAGTGTTATTTTTAAGGGTCAAAAGTGATTGAAAGGCAACGAACAACCCTACCATACCCACCATTTCCCCAAACACATCCAATGAAAATTTTTAGATAGCCATTTTGTTCTACTTAGTTGATTTCCAGATAGAAATTATGTTTTTGAGGAGGATACTCCCCCACAGCCCTCAGGGCACGGTTTGTGTGTTATTCCCTGTGGGCATATACCATAAGCGTTTTATAGAAAGTTTTGTCGTAGAAACTTCAAAAAAGGCTCATTCAATCGGAAATTCAAAGGAAATTCGTAGAAACTTCAAAAAAGGCTCATTCAATCGGAAATTCAAAGGGCTAGTGCCCTTTTTAATAGTAAAAAGTGATTGGAGGGCAACTAGCCCCCTCTCACGCCCACCTTTTCCCAAAAGACATCCAATCAAAATTTTGAGATAGCCATTTTGTTCAACGTGGTTGAAAATTCTGGAAATTAAGCCTTTGATGATGAACCCCCCCCCCACAGCCCTCAGGTTGAGGCTTGTAAATTATGCCCTGGGGGCATATAAGGTTTTTATACAAAAGCGTTGTAGTAGAAAATTCAAAAAGAGCTCATTCGATTGGAAATTTAAATGGCTGGGCACTAGTCATTTAAATTTCCAATCGAATGATCTCTTTTTGAATTTTCTACAACAACACTTTTGTATAAAAATTATATGCGTCTTGAACAGTCTTGGAAAGTACAAAAACATAAAAAAGAAAATATTTGTAATATAATTCGTTTTCAGTGAAACGCCAATCACGCAGTAGACTTTTATTTTTTAGTTACAGTTAAAGAAGACTGGGACAGTATCCAAACTCTTGTTTGTAGTAAAATTATATTCGTCTTGAAAAACCTTAGAAACAACTAATAAATTAAACTGAATATTTGATGTATAATAATATTAATTGCTGAAAGCTCCTCAGTTCAAAATTTTACTATAATTTTAATGTTTATTTTCAACATCAAGTACAAACGAAAATATTTGTAATAAAATTCGTTTTCAGTAAAGCGCCAATGACGCAGTAGGTTGTAGACTTTTACAGTGAGAAAAGAGGTGATACCCAAGCTCATGTTGTAGTGATTTTTGTTCGTTTCAAGCTTGATTTGCATATTCAATTTAAGTTTTGAGATTTATTTATTCATTTACACTAATATCTATTGTATGTTTGTTTGCATTGATTGTTTATTTAATTTCTGTTCGTTTTGGTTTTCAATTATTCTTTAATGGTAATTTCTGGTCGTTTTGAGTTTGAATTTTAACAGGTATTCGTATCTGCTGAGCTTAAGTTTAAAATGGCCTTTGCTTTTCTTTGAAAAGCTTATTTTTCGGAAAGTTTTTTAATTAATCATATACTTGGTCTCCGGATAACTTATCAAAAACCAATGAATCAATTGTTCTATCACTTACAATTGAAAGGAGCCTATCTGTAAGACCTGTAAAGGAGGTTATCTGTAAAATCATTCTGTAAGACCAGGGTTTGAGTAGTCCTCTTTCTCTGGTTTAGGTATTAAAATGCCCATGGCCTTGAGCCATTTATGGGGGACATAGCCCAAAGCAAGACTTCTCTTCGCAATACCAATATAGCAGGTGTGTATCTTATCCCACCCTTTCTGGAGCATTATAGGGTATATCATATCAGCTCTAAGGGCTTTATGCCATCTACGGTTTTTTTATTCACTCTTCCCTTACAATTCGGGACGCATGCTTCTCCCCCATATTTGGGTTCAAAACATCCTGAAAAAGGAGATAAAGAGAGCAAAGAAACCTCATGAAGGACTTTCTGTGAAAGTACAGTCAGATGAAGCAAGCAATAGGCTACTAAAGACTAAAGAAAGATCACCGGGCTCAATTGGGAAGTTTGGCAACAGTAGATGGCCCTCTGACAATAAACCTTACAAAAAGTTGTCAACTTAAGCAATGAAACTAAAAAATCAACATGACTTTTTGTTAAAACAGGGAATAGAAATAGGTTAAACTTTCCTAGCCTTTCCTATGAAGTCTGTAACTTTGTCACAGAGACACAAATCCCTAGGTGTATATGATCACTATTGTCTTTGAGAAGTTAAATGTAAAAATTTCAATCATTTATAAAGTATAGTCCTTGAGTAGCATGAAATTTTGTAGGCAACATGTGAGGTTCACTCACTTAGTGTATAGTATCAGGGACTGAATTCCTTAGACAGACTTCTATTAAAATCATGTACTCTAATTCTTACAGAAGAAGGGCTAATTTTGCTCTTTAGAACTACAAGATAAGTTCTTCATCAGACACAGGGGGCGGGGGGAGGATGAAACTTTTGAAAGGGATAAAACAGGCATAGTTTATCGAAAAGCCATAATAAAAACTTCAGTCCCAAAACATACAGCAGCTGTACCGCCTCAAATAAGAGCGACACTACGGGGGGATGAGGGGGACTCCCCCACCAAAGGTCATCAGAAAGGACTTTTGTTGGGCAAAGGCCGAAAAAAGTCACTATCTTTCAGCAAAAAGTGAAGCTTCTGGAAGGGATTTCGTTCGGCAAACTTACTACTTCATGTGTGCGAAGTCGACAGAAACCTATTGGCCCCCTAAAAACGACTAGTCTAGCGAACCCTTACAAATCTTGGTATTTTGTCAGTCCAATGTAATGTCATAAAAGACTTTCGTCGGGCGAATTACAACAAAATTTACTGCTTCATCTGTGCAAAGTCGACAGAAACCAATTGCCCCCTAGAAAATGACTTGTTGAGCCGAGCCCTACAAAACTTGATATATAGTCGGTCCAATCTATTTTCATTAGACTTCCGTCGAACAAAGGACTGCGAAATTTACTGCTTCATCTGCGCGAAGTCAACAAGAACTTTTTTTTTAGTTTCATTGATAAGTGCTAAGAAAAGGGAAAAATGACTTCCATGTGAACCTCTGCAATTTTTGGCAGTAGCAGGCTCCCATGAATTCGACAGCTATATTTTCGTCCTTGGACCCTGGAATTTAGACACCAATTGTTTCTCATCTGTTTTACATGTTCAGTGAAGTTTCAACAGAGTCACCTATATTTCAACAGGGCCTATTGCTGTCTGTCAAAAATTTCAACAAGGTTATTATAAGATATTTGGAAAAGAAATAAATCAATTTATAGAAACCATTATCTATGCTTGAATTTGACTAAAGGAACGTTTTTAGTGTGTCTTGCATTCCACTACATTAAACAAGAATTTTCAAAACTTGGAGCCTAGTTTTGACAATAAAAACAGGGTAGATATACAAGCTTAGCAATACATTCCCATTCTAAATTTTCCATCCTGTATTTACTCTTTTGTTTATTCACTCACTTAGTGTATAGGGTAAAGGCACTGATGATTCGACAGTGCAATTTCGGAACCACAGTCGAAATTTTCCTTCAAAACGGGATAGCTCTGCTTAGCCCTGACTTAGAGCGCATCTCTTGGAGCCGTCGTTATATTTCGACGGTGCAAAACGTGGACACTATATCCGGTATACCCAGATAAGAAAAAACATTCATTTCGGTAAGTTTCCTGTTTTCAACACGAAAGGAGCTCCCGACAATTTTTCAGGTTTGTAATGTTCAAACTGTCATTACTTGGTTATTTATTGCAAGAAAAAGTTGGGATAAGCGCCAATGTGTCGAGATACATCTGATCTTCTCTGAAATGTAGACAAATTAGCTTTTTCTTGATAAAATGAAATGAAAATAGCAATGAAAATTGCATTGTCGAAACTAGGTTCCAAGTGCTGAAAATTCTTGTTTGATGTAGTGGAATACCAGGCAGACTAAAAAAATTCCTTCAGTCACATTGAAGCGTAAATATCGGCTACTATCAAGGGATTTATTTCTTTGACGAATATCTTGCAGTAACCTTGTCGAAATTTTGGACAAAAAGCACCAGGCCCTGTCGAAATATAGGTGACTTTGTCAAAACTTCACAGTACATGAAAAACAGATGAGAAATAATAGGTGTTGAAATTCCAGGATCCACGGACGAAACCATAGGCATCATAGCTGTTGAATTTACGAGTGCTTTTTGTGCAACAAGAGATTTTGATGATTATTATTTCTAATAATATTTCAGATGAAAGAACATTTAAACAAAACGTTTTTTTTTTTTAAACTTTGAATTTTAACTTACAGACCCTGGATTTCTCCATCATCTGTGGAACTGCCAATTGGCCTAATCCCAGGCCGGGGCGTAAATTGCTATAGGGCAGGGGGGGGCAGTTGCCCCCCCCAGAACTCGTTTTACCCCCCGCCCCCCAGACATGATTTTGCCCCCCCCCAGATTTTTTAGATTATACCCTTATTTACCTTTCATCCGAATCAAAAATACAAATTATATTGAACACAAAATCTTACACAAAATGAAACGTAGGCCTATGTTTTGGACAAAACTAAGAATCTGCAAATGAAAATAAAATCCACTGAATCAAACAAACTTCTTAAATTTCTTGAAATCCACTCCCCTTTTCCTAGACCCTATCCCTTCCAAAATGCTAGAGAAACAATATTTTTACACTGAATTTGTTATACTAAATACTATTTGTATTTCATACTATCTGTATTAAAACAAATTTTTTTGTACTCAATACTACATACTTGAAACAATTTTGTTAGTATTATTAATTCTACATTTTGAATGGTGTTTCATACTTATATACATTAAATGAAGTTGAAAAAAAACAAAGAAACAAGAATATACGTGTCAAATTACACCAGGTTCCGCCCACAAGTATTCCCCAAATATTTAGACGGGTGTCGAATTGGGTTCCGACTTGCAACAAAAACAGGTAACTTTTTTGTTGTGTCGAATTTGTAGGTGAAAATGCTCTAATTTCGGAAAATTGGAGTTTTGTACCCTTTCCAGACAAAACTTCAAACTTCTCATCAAACAGTTAGATTCCAAGATGTTTTTCCTACATACTGAAACCCTTTCCAAACCAAAAGTCTTTAAATTAAGACTAAATTAAGAGTAGAAAAACTGTTTTTTTTTTCAAAAACTGTTGAATCATTGGTTTAACACCCAATACGGGTGTCGAATGGGGTTCTGACTTGCGTCAAAAACAGGTAACTTTTTTGTTGTGTCAAATTTGTAGGTGAAAATGCTATAATTATAGTTTTTAGACTAGGTTGTAAAGTTAAAATTAGGTGAAAACAAATTAGATAATAAAAAGGCCTTGATAAACTCTCCATGATGTTTCAGTGCCATACTAGCAACAAACAGAGAGAGAAAAAAAGAAAAGAGGATGCAGTGCTACCCATGCAAAATGTGATTTTCCTTGTTGTTCATGATAGTGGCTAAAACTCTCTTACTCAGGATTTTCAAAAATTGTGTACTTTTTGCTTTGTTATGGTGCCTTTTTTTGAGGGGTTCCAGGCTCTTTTTAAAAAATCCCTGTAAATTTGTTTTCAAAATAACATTTTACTATGAAGACTAATGAATATAATAATTATGGTGCCATTTTACTTATCAGCTACAAATGGCAACTTATTCTCACTAGAAAGTTTTTTTTTTCAGAAACATATTTTTAAACTTTTGGTTACTATGGGCTGTTTTAGTCCTTTTAAGGGCTGAAAATAAAATTTATTCAAGAAGCAATTATTGAATTTGGAAAGACCAAACAGACATCAATTGGTGTTTTCACTTTCTTCCTAGCTAAATTATAGGAATATGTATATATATATATATATATATATATATATATATATATATATATATATATATATATACCAAACAAACTTAGAGTACCTTTCAGTTTGTAGTATCCTGCTATGATTTGCTTGCCTTCGTGAATTAGTTATTGCTCTGCTTATTATTGCTTAAATTTGTTTGTTTGCTTTGCTTGCTTGTTGATTATATTATGTTTACAGGTACTTCAGTCATATTAAACAATTAAATAGCCTATACCAGACCTCTACAAATTTATCCTATCTGATTTCTGCTTTAGGCCATAATAGACCTCAACCCTTGTTAATTATGGTAATGAATAGCTGAGAAATGCAATGTGAATTGAAGTTTTAGACAAGGGTCTGGTCTCAGTCTCAAAGGAAACACTATATAATTTTGAAAACAATTTTTAAAAAACCAAGGAATACTTACTTATATAATTCCTAAAAGCACTTCATTTTACTTTACCAATACTCCTACCCCATAATGTGCAAATATATAGGCCTAGCCCAAATTAGCCTACTTGTTTTCTATGTATTTTTCTGCTTCTTGATTTAGTCAATGTTGGTTCTTAGCCATTAAATATAGTTGAAGAAAAGAGCAAAATATGGCCAAATGCATACAGTACATTAGGGGCTGAAGGTAAAGTAAAGTGAAGTCCTTTTTATAAATGATGCTCCAATATCTCTACTTCTAGTGATTTCTTGTATTTTGGAGAGAAACTGATTTATAGGCAACATATGGATTCTTTTGAAAAAAGATTTTTTTTCAGTCTAGTCAATTTGGTTTTAGAAAAAATATGTCTACAGAGCATGCTTTATTATTTTTGACAACATTTGTTAACAATTGCCTAGATTCAGGTTTAAAGGTGGGTTCAATTTTTCTAGATACTATGAAGGCTTTTGACTGTGTTGATCATAAGATTTTATTGGCTAAGCTTGAAAATGCTGGAATTTGTTTTAAAAGTCTGAAACTGATTGCCTCATTTCTGGAAGGAAGAATGCAAAGAGTACAGCTGGGCACAGTCCTGTCAGAAGAGACGGTAGTAAAGTGTGGTGTGCCACAGGGGTCTGTGTTGGATCCCCTATTATTTCTTGTATACATTAATGATCAAAATTGATGCCTCACACAACTGTCAACTCCAAGGTACAATGATGGCCTGGTGCAAGCAATACTTCCCAGTTTTGCTGATGATACTTAGTTTACAATTGCTGCAAAAATAGAAGAGGATTTGAAAAATGACATGAAACAAGAAATGGTGATAATCAAGAGGGGGATGCAAGTGAACAAACTGCTTGTTAATCAGAAGAAAATGATGCTCATGTCATATGGCAGAAGTGCAAAATAAAGAAATTGAGTTAGAAAATAGAAGCATAAAACAGACAAATATTGTAAGGTATCTTGGCGTGATGGTAGACAAATGCCTATGTTTTAAAGATCATATTGCATTTATAAGTACTAAATTAGCCAAAAATGTTGGAACTCTTCAGAAGCTGAAAAAAATTTTCCCCAAAAAGGTTATTAGAATGTTATATTTTTCTCTTATTCATCCATATTTGTTGTATTGTGTTACCGTTTGGTTGTTGATGTTCACTGGCCATTTGTATCTGCTCTGTGTGTTACAAAATAAAGCTGTAAGAGTTTTGACCAATGACCTGTCCCAGAATTTGGTAAGATTGAGGTATCACTAATTAAAAATTGTACCATTTTTTGGCTTGGTTAAATTTTATGCAAATTTGTTTATGTATAATTTTTTTTCCAATTTTTTGCCTGCATGTTTTTTTGAAATTTTATAATGAAAGGGAACATAGTTATGAAACTAGAAATGTTGAATTAGTTAGAATGCTGGTTCCAATTACTACCAGATCTAAATTTTCTATTAGGTATATTGGTCCTGAAGTCTGGAACAGGTTTCCTGCAGAAGTATAAGGTAAGAAGGCCCCTGAGGAATTTTGTGCTTCTTTGCAATGTATTTGTTTTAACTAGTATTGTAGACATGTATAAAGTTATTGATTTGGGAGTGATTATATGCTTTAAAAGCAAAATTGATTTGTGTGATGATTGAGGTGAGTGTTGATATATGATAGGAAGCATGATGAATCATAGAGCATGAGTTTGGGATTCCTTTAAGTTCCCTGTAACAATATATTATCTTTAGAATGTTGATTAATTAGTAGGGTGGGGAGCAGAGGAGGAATCAGAGTTTTTTCCCCAAGGAAGTTTATAAGTGTATTAGTTGTTGAAATGCCCTTTTTTGGGTCATCCCAAATAGGGCCTACATAGCATTACATGGAGATGTCTATGTTTTTTTTTCACCCATTTGTTAATAATAAAAAAAGTGAAGTCTTTTTTAGAAATGATGCTGTTTAATTTTGAGTATGCCTAACTGTGCACTAATAATGAGGAGCTTTTCACTACCATGGAAAATAGTTATGTTAAGAGACTCAGGAGGCTTCAATTATGAAGCCTAGAGCCTCGCCTACATGAGCCCCCATATGGGGGCTCCAGCCCCCCCCCCTGGCTGAATGATGCTGCCTTATATTTTTATATTTTAGTTTTGAGATATCTATTATACAGCATTGGAAGTACCTAGCCTATTAGGCTAGATCAGGTAAGCCCCCCCCCACATATTTAGCTTATGGGTACCCATAATAGCCTAGACCCTATGGTCCAAATTACAAGGGCTGAGGTAAAGTTGTCACAGTAATGGCCATCATATTTAGAAATAGTGTTGAATCAGGTACCAAATTTTATTAGACTTTTGCTATTGGACTCCTGTGGGCTAGTGTCTAGTTCAGAACATGTCATGAGCAATAGTGTTATCAACCCAAATGCAGAGAGCCCAGCCTAAGGTATGTTTCAACACAAATTTATATTCTGTACATTATATAAAGTTACATGCTACAATTAGCCTCACCAATTCAGGGCAAATTCTTGATCTCCCCAAATATTCGACTGTGGCCATTCTTTTTTTTAATTCAAATTTGTCGCGCAAAAAGATGTTTTTAAATGGCGTTCACAAGAATAGGGAAGTTTTACGGGCCTTATGTCTAGCTAAAATCCTATGTCTAGACCACAGACAAGAAGTATTATCATACATACCTCTGGTTCAGGTAATACACAGATATTATATACCTATATTACATACCTCTTGTCTGTGGTATAGACACGTGTCTAGACATGGGATTCTAGCTAGACACGCTTGTGAACGATGCTTTAAAGAATCGCAAAGAACGTTTTCTAACTAAGCATTTTCTTTTTTTTTTTAATTTTCCCATTGGAATTGTCCTATCCTACAGTAAACAAAATTAAATTCAAGTTTCCTTCTTTGAAGCTCCTGGTTAATTTTTCACGTTATTAATTAAAAAAACTTTTTCCATTAAACCAAAAATCAACAAAAATAGAATCAAATAATCTACCAAGCATACAACTTCCAAAAATAAGTGTCAATAAATAAATGATACCCAAAACAGACAGAAATTAAAATAAATAACACATTCAAACTCAAAACAAGCAGAAAATAATATGAGTATGGTTCAAAATCCCTATGCTTTCTAAAAGCCAGAATATAATTTGTATTTTACTGAAAAAATTCTTTTACATGTTTTCTCTTTTATAACTTTAAAAAATCAAAAAATTAATTAGTATTTAAAGGAATAAGTATCAGCAAATGTATATTAAACTGACAATGCATATTCATTTGATTTTTTTTCGGTAAAGTACAAATTATATTCTGGCTTATATTCTGGCTCACAAAATCATCCCAAAGAAGTCCTTTGATCTGACGGAGCCGTTTTTTTCTGGCAGACGTCTATCATATTGAGGGTTTTCGACTTAAGGGGCTATGTTTTTGCTGCATCGAGCAGGATCGAGCTTACGGATCCGTTATAAAGTCGCATCTTCGTGCACCTAGATATGTGCGGCGTTCTCCAGAGATCGTTGAGCCTTCCGACGATAGACGAGGTTTTTGACATTCTACTGCGTACTTCCTCGTCAATGGAGCTATCACTGGACAGCATAGAGCCAAGATAAGTGAAGTTTCTTACAACTTCAACAGGAGCTCCGCAGACAGTTATGTACTTGGGGGGGGGGGTGTGGGTGTGTGGGACACGGCTTGGGGGCTCAATTGCCCTTATCTTAGTTTTGAGGCAGTTGATTTTCAGCCCCACTTTTGCTGCCTCTTCCTGTAGGACTTCCAGCACGTCAGTCAAATGGTCAATTGAGTCGGCATCGAGAGCAAGATCATCTGTAAAGTCAGCATCAGTCAGAACCCAATCTCCAAACTGCAGACCGAAGGGCAGGTGATTTGTAGTTCGTTTCATGACATAGTCTATGACGTAGTGGAAAAGTTCCGGGGCGGAAGCACACCCTTGGCGGACACCGGTTTTGATACCGAATGTCGTGATCCGTTTGCCGTTGACTTGAATGCTGCTCTCAGTCTATTTTTAGAACTTCTCAAACAACTTGCAGTATTTTTCAGGCAAACCAGTAGATCGAAGTATCAGCCGGAGCGAGTTGCGATCCACCGAGTCGAACGCAGCCCAGAAGTCAACAAAGGCTAGGCATGCTTTCCTCCCGAATTTGTTTGTCTTCTCAATTAGCTGGCACATAGTAGACGTTTGTTCTATAATGGATCTCCCGGGCATAAGCCCAGCCTACTGGACTGTCATCTTTCTTCGGAGTATATTCGTGCATAAATCCTGCAGGGTCTTAGCAAATAGCTTTCCAGGCACTGAAAGAAGCGTTATGCCTCTGTAGTTAGAACATATTCTTTTGGTCCCCTTTCTCCTCCAGAGGGGCAGGATTACGCCAGCTCGCCAGTCCTTCAGGATCCATTCAGTTTGCCGCACTACAAAGAACAGCATCTGGAGCCAAAGTAGCATAGCCGGTCCGACATACTTCAAAAACTCAGCGGATATCCTGTGATACCGCTCTTTTACAGCCAGGATACAGTTACATTCTTTTGATTTTGTAAAATTTTAAGAGCAGAAGTAGTAACAGAAGTAGCCCGAAAATTTGAACTTAATACCCTCAGTCGTTCTTGGTATATTGCTGAGATGTCTTATTGGCAACCAGCATACAAACAGTGTGTTTTGATTTAATTTTAAGGCAACATTTAGTTTTTAAGCATAATGGGCAAATCACATAACTGTTGGGGGTTGACCTACCCAGTAACCCTAGAGATATAGTTACTAGACCATTCAGCTATGCTGAACAAAATATCTGTCTTAAAATTTTGATTGGAAGTGCCTGGAAAGTTTTGAGCTAAAGAGGAGGGCTGATTGCCCTCCAATCACTTTTGACTCTTAAGAGGGCGCTAGAACTTTTAATTTTCAATCAAATTAGCTCCTTTAAAACATCAATGATATTACTAGCTATGATAGAGCATCACTGCATAGGTTCTTGTATGCCCTATAGTGCTTATATGCCCATATAAGTTTTTCGTTTAATTGAAACTCCTCCAAAACCTTCCCTAAAAGTTTCAACGTAATGCCATTAGTGTCGTTATGAATAGCTCAGGATAGCTCAAAAACTACAACCTATAAAGGTATGAAGGTGACATTTTAAGAGAATATTGCGTTGTATGGATGACAACCTGCCATCCGTATGCAGGTTGTCAAAAGGCAAATCAGCAATATCTTAGGAACAGTTTCGTGTGTGAAATTGAAACTTATAACGCTTCTTGTGGGGGATGTTGAACTAACCAAAAGACAATATTTGCATCATAATACTAATGATTCTAATCCTAAAACTACTGCTATACTACTATTACTTCTATTAACTGTACTCCTACTGCTACTATTATATTTACTGGTGCTACTACTACAAATATTAAACCTAAGGGTCTTAAGGCAAAAATTTTGGGAAATTGTAACTGTATTGAAATAAATCTAAACACACTTTGCTCATATAGGTTGTCAAGAGGACATATCAGCAATGCTTCAGGACCGGTTGATGGTATTAAGTTAAAAATTTCATCGTGCGTTGAAGGGGATGTTGAATAAAAGGTGCTATTTGCATACTGTTGCTAATGCTACTACGGCTACTACAACTCTTGCTATGCATAATTACTAAACCTTTCAACAATACTGAAAAAATTGATGCCTCAAAACTTTCGGATATTTGTTATTGGAAATGATGGGCATGGGGGGGGGTCTCTTAAATCACTTTGACTCCTAAAAAGGGCACTATAACCTCCAATTTAAAATCAAATGAGACCTATCTGAATTTAATGCGACCAGCCATTCCATAAAAACCTTATATGCCCCCTGGACATAACTTAAAGCCCTTGCTCCAGGGCTCTGGGGGATTGTGCCAACCCTAGAAACATTACTATATGTTCTTTGGACTATTTTAAACAAAATTGCCATTGCACAATTTCTATCGATTGCGTTTGGTGAAAAGAAGGGTATTTAGATGGGGGGCATTGGCGTAGACAGGGGGGGGGAGGAAGGGGGGAGGCAGCTGCCCCCCTAGACCTTCAAATTTACATTAGATATGGCTGAAAAAGCAGATGGTTTTGAAAAAGAAGTTGAAAAAACTCCATCACACTGTCGACTGCCCCCCCTAGACAATATGCTGTCTAATGCTGCCTACGCCCATGAGGGGGGGGTACTACTTGGCCTCCATCACTAATGACTCTTAAAAGAGAGCCAGGACTTCCAATTTCAACCAAATGAGCCACCTCTAAAGCTTATACAACCATCGTTTATATAAGAACCTTCAATACCTCAAGGGCATAACTCAAAACCCTCACCCTCAGGCTCTGGTGGTTTTTATCAACCTCAAAAGCCTTGTTATATGATATTTGAACTATTTTGAATAAAAGGAGTGTCTCAAAATATATTTTGGATACATATCAGGAAAACACGACGTGTTTGTGTGTGTGTGGAGGGGGGGGGTAGCTGCGCTTATTTGCCCCAAGGGAATAACTTAAAACGCTTTCCCTGAGAGCTGTAAGGGGAGGGTTGTATTCCTCACAGACATAATTTCCGAAACTTTCACCTACGATGAATTAAGTTGTTATCTCCAAATTTTGATTGGGGGTGTCAAGGTAAATGCTGAGCGTTGAGGGGGGGCTGTTTAAACTTAAATCAGTTTGATTCTTAAATAGGGCACTATAACTTCCACTTTCAAATCAAATAAGCCCCAGCTGAGGTTTTTACGACCACCCATTCCATAAAAACCCCTGATGAAATAACTATATGCCCTCATAAAATAACTTAAAACCCCATCCTCAGGGCGCTGGAGGGTTGTGTCATCCCTAGATACATTATTATACGTTACTTGGACTATTTTGGAAAAAATTGTTTTCTCACAATTTCAATTAAATACATTTGGTGAAAGAAGGGGTTGTAGGAGATGGAGGGGGGCTAAATGTCTTCCATCACCTTTGACGCTTAAAAAGAAACTAGAACTTTGAATTTTCAACCAAATAAGTCTCTTCTAAAGTTAAACAACAATCCCTTCCATAAAAAACCTTAAATAGCCCCTGGGCATAACTTACAACCCTTGCCCCTAATCTCTGAGGTTTGTTGCAACCCCAAAACCTTTGTTATATGATATTTAGACTATTTTGAAAAGAATGACTATCTCAAAATTTCCATTTGGTGCATTTCGGGAACTATGACGTGTGTGTGTGTGTGTTGGGGGGGGGGAGGGTTGGCTGCCCTCCGATCGCTTTGACTCTTAGAAAGAGAGCCTGAGCGTCTGATTACCAATCCAATGAGCCCCCTCAAAAGTTTATATGACCAAGCCAGTGGCGGATTCAGAGGGAGGCGAGGGGGGTGCGCTCCCCCTCCCCCTATAATTTCCTGATCTTTAAACTACGTTGAACAAAATGAATGATTGGATGTGTTTGAGGAAATAGTTGAGCGTGAGAGAGGGGTTATTTGGCCTCCAATCACTTTCGACAATTAAAACGGGCACTAGCCCTTTCAATTCCCAATCGAATGACCCTTTTTTGAAGTTTCTACGGCTTTTGGTGCTTGCTGACACATGCAATCAAAATGAAACAATCATAGTTCGTTTTGTGTCTCCATGTCGTAAGGAAACTTTTCTGCCTGACACTGTCTTTGTGCAAGATTCTTCCGTCGGTTGACTGCGACTTGGCTGCCGCTTGTAGACACGTAAAAACTGTTCTTTATAGAACAATGACAATTCGACAAGACTCTGTCGCTACCCTCGCTCCTCTTTTCGACAAAGTTCAGTCGTTTGCAACTACTATAGGGTTTGAGATGACTCACCCAAGAACAAGAGGTGGAAAGAAATTTCATCTTGATGATCCTGATCTTCTCACTTCCTATAGAACCTCACTGTTTCTTTTGACTGCCCTCCTGTAAGTGCTGCTACTCCAGAAAGAAGCTTCTCTACACTAAGAAGGTTAAAAACCTGGCGAAGAAATTCAACTGGACATGAAAGACTGAGTGGTTTAGCCGTGCTCGCCATCCATAGAGACATTTATTTCTGTCACGAAAAAGTCCTAGATGTTTTTGCAGGGAAGAAAAATCGCCGTTTAGATTTCGTATTGTAGGTAGTTAGTTTACTTGACATAATTACTTAAATACATTCTTCGAAAATTAAACATGTTGTTCGAATTGTTTTATGACCATAAATCGTAGCATGTTGGAGCTAAAGGTTAAAGAATCAAAAAGAAAAAAAAAATAACCGACGGTGTTAACTAGGTTTATAGTTTTGAGGTAACCGGAAGTATTACAGCAAAATTAGTTGAATTCACCATAAAACTGTTTTGCCTGAACGACACCTTGTTTTTTTGCCATCGTTTAAATGCTGTGATTGTCAATTCTCCGAATTGGCTTAAAATACAAAGATTGGAAACTGTCATAAATATACACAAAAACAAGTTATTCGACAATTGACCATGCTTCGTTTCTCCAAATCACCTTATCCAAATAGATTGGCATTGGTTATCAGTTGTCAAACATGATTCTACAAGGTTTTCAAAATACGGCTTGTTTTATGAAGTCATTAGTTTTCACAGTCATTTGCAAGCTTATCGGAGGGAATATATAAAAAATGGAACGCAAGTAATGGCTACAAATTTTATTTTTATTATATTTGGTCTTCGTTAAGACTTCTTTGATTTTATATACAAGCCTTGTAAGTTTCAGGTCAGTTAGTAAAAAGTAACTTTTTTCTGATATTCCTATGTCCAGAGCTGATGCAAGTAGTTTTGTATTAACCATTGTTTTGTATTAATTAAAAAAAACTTTTTCCATACAATATAAGTTTTTCAAAGAAAAGTAAAGAACTCCATTAAACCAAAAATGAGCAAAAATAAAATAAAATAATCTACCTAGCGTGAAACTACCACAAATCAGCATCGATAAATAAATGAAACCCAAAACAAATAGAAATTACTATAAATAACCGAGTCAAACTCATAACGAGCAGAAATTAACATCAGTAGGGCAAAACCCATGTCCTTCGGAAGGCCAGAACATAATTTGAACTTTACTGAAAAAATATAAGTGCTTTAGCTTTTGTAACTTTAATAAATTCAATAATATCAACATTTTGATTACTATACATCAGTATATGTATATTAAGCTGACAATGCACATTCATTTGTATTTTTTTCATTTGCATAAATTTTAAGAACAGAAGTAGCCTCGAAAGTTTGAACATAATACCCTCAGTTGTTCTTGGGATACTGCGGAGATGCCTTATTGGGAATTACCATTATCACAGTGCATTTTGATTTAATCTTAAGGCAACATTTATTTTTAAACATAATTCGCAAATAGGAGGGTGGTGTAGAAGGGGGATTAGTTGCCCTCCAATCACTTTCTACTATTAAAAAGAACATTGGCCCTTTTTATTTTTAATCGAATGAGCCCTTTCCGAGGTTCCTAAGAAAACTCCTTCGATACGAAGTGCCCTGGTCTAAACAAAAAAAAAAAATAATACATTGTACCTACATCGATCTTTACTATAAAAATGTCAAGCCTTCCAATCACTTTCAACTTTAAAAAGGGCACTAGCCCTTTAAATTTCCAATCGATTGAGCCCTTTTTGAGTTTCTACGACAACGCTTTATATAAACACCTTATATGCCCCCAGGGCATAAATAACAACCCTTGCCCTGAGTGCTGTGAGGTGGTTGTCATCCTCAAAAACCAAATTTCCAGAATTTTCAACTAAGTTAAACAAAATCGCTATCTCAAAATTTTGATTGGATGTGTTTGGGGAAATGGTGGGCGTGAAAGGGGCGTTAGTTGCTCTCCAATCACTTTCAACTATTAAAAAAAGGTACTAGGCCTTTCAATTTCCAATCGAATGAGCCCTTTTGATGTTTCTACGACAACGCTTTCAATAAGAACCTTATATGCCCCCAGGGCATAACTTACAACTCTTGGCCTGAAGGCAGGGGATTGTCATCCTTACAGACCTAATTTCCAGAACTTTCAACTACATTGAACAAAATTGCTATCTAAAAATTTTGATTGGATGTGTTTGGGGAAATGGTGAGCGTGAGAGGGGGGTTAGTTGGTTCAACTACATTGAACAAAATTGCTATCTCAAAATTTTGATTTGATGTGTTTGGGGAAATGGTGGTGTGAGAGGGGGGTTAGTTGCCCTCCAATCACTTTCGACTATTAAAACGGGCGCTAGCCGTTTCAATTTCCAATTGAATGATTTTTTTTTGAAGTTTCTACGAAAACGCTCTATAAAAAAAACCTTATATGCCCCCATGGCATAACTTACAACCCTTGCCCGGAGGGCTGTTGGGAGAGTGTCATCCTTAAAAACATAATTTCCGAATTTTTAACTACGTCGAACAAAATGGCTATCTCAAAATTTTGATTGGATCTATTGGGGAAATGGTGGCTGTGAAAAAGGTGTTAGTTATCCTCTAATTACTTTCGACCATTAAAAAGGACCCAAGCCCTTCTAATTTTCATTCGAATGAGCCCTTTTTCAAGTTTCTACAACATAACTATCTATAAAAACCTTATATGCCCCCAGGGCATAACTAGCAACCCTTGCCCCGAGGGCTCTGAGGGGGCTATTATCCTCAAGGACCTACTTTAATGACGTAAAAGACCTAAAATAAGGTCCCCAGGGCATAAATTACAATCCTTACCCTGAGACTCTGAGGGAGTTGTCATCCTCAAAGACCTAATTTCCAGAACTTTCAACTACGTTTAACAAAACGGCTATCTCAAAATTTTGATTAGATGGTTTTGGGAAAAGAGTGGGCGTGAGAGGGGGGTTATTTGCCCTCCAATCAATTCCGACTATTAAAAAGGGCACTAGCCCTTTTAATTTCAAATCGAATCGGTCCTTTTTGAAGTCTCTACGACAACGCTTACTAAAAAAAACAAAAAACGTTATATACCCCCACGGCATTACTTACAACCCTTGTCCTGAGGACTGTGGGGGAGTTTCGTCCTCAAAAACATGATTTCCGGACTTTTTAACTACGTCGAGCAAAATGACTATCTCAAAATTTTGATTGGATGTGTTTGGGGAAATGGTGGGTGTGAGAGGGGTGTTAGCCATCCTCCCATCACTTTCGACTGTTAAAAAGGGCACAAGCCCTTCTAATTTCCAATTGAATGAGCCCTTTTTGAAGTTTTTACAACATCACTATCTATAAAAACCTTATATGCCCCCAGGGCATAACTTACAACCCTTGCCCCAAGGGTTGCCCTGACAACCCTTGCATCCTCAAAGATCTAATTTCTAGAACTTTCAACTACGTTGAACACAATGGCGATCTGAAAATTCTGATGGGATGGGTTTGGGGAAAAGGTGGTCCTGAGAGGGGTGTTAGTTGCCCTCCAATCACTTTCAACTATTAAAAAGGACACTAACTCTTTGACTTTCCAATCGAATGAGCCCTTTTTGAAATTTCTACGACAAAGCTTTCAGTAAAAACCTTATATGCCCCCAAGGCATAACCCTGACCCTGAGGGCTGTAGGGGGAGTATCATCCTCAAAGATATAATTTCCGGACCTTTCAACTACTTTGAACAAAATGGATATCTCAAAATTTTTATTGGGTGTGTTTGGATAAATGGATAAAAGGGTACTATCCATTTCAATTTTGAATCAAATGAGCCCTTTTTGAAGTTTTTACGGCAATGCTTTCTATAAAAACCTTATATGCCAACAGGGCATAACTTACAGCCTTTGCCCTGAGGGCTGTGGGGAGATCGTCATCCTCAAAGACCCAATTTCCAGAATTTTCAACTACGTTGAACAAAATGGCTACCTCAAAATTTTGATTGGATGTGTGTGGGGAAAGATGGGCGTGGGAGGGGGTTAGTTGCCCTCCAGTAACTTTCTACTATTAAAAAGGGCACTAGTTCTTTGAATTTCCAATCGAATGAGCCTCTTTTGGAGTTTCTATGACAATGCTTTCTATAAAAACCTAATATGCCCCCAGGGCATAACTTACAACCCTTTCCCTGAGGGATGTGGGGGAGTGTTCTCCTCAAAAACATAATTTCCATCTGGAAATCATGTATGCTGAACAAAATGGCTATCTCAAAATTTTGATTGGATGTGTTTGGGGAAATGGTGGGCGTGGAAGGGGTTTTAGTTGCCTTCCAATCACTTGTGACTATGAAAAAGGGCACAAGCCACTTCAATTTCCTATCGAGTGAGCCCTTTTAGAAGTTTCTACGACAACTCCTTCGATACGAAGTGCCCTGGTCTAAAGGAAAAAAAAATAATAAATAATACATTGTGCCAACATCGTTCTTTACTTAGGCAGCGCGATTGCGCTGCCTATGATCTTTTGAAAGAAAATTGCTATGTGTAATGACTTTTTTCAGTATTATTAAATCATACCATTAAAATTAAATCAATTTTCGATAAAAAGTGCATCTTCATATGCAAGTTGGTGAATGGCATCATACGTCGTAGGTTACTACTATAAACGATGTCAGATTAAAACTTAAATCGGGATACATAAAAACTATGTGATGTAATTTGTAATGACGTTATGTAAAAGTATGAAAGGATGACAAGGCAAATTGCCTCAAAAGTAAAGAGTGGCTTGAACAAAAGTGATAACAGCGTGGTTGCCCCCTCCTGATACCTTGAGGCCCCTTCTAAGTATGTTGCTCTTTACGCTAAAGTTGATTTTTATCCCAGTTCTTTAAGAACGAATCCTGAAACAGAAGGGCCGTTAAATATGAATAATAAGCTTTCTTAAATGTTCCAAAAAACTTTAGCGTAAAGAGCGAAGTATTGAGGAGGGGGTATACATAATAATTTCTGTCCGTTTTAAGTTTTGATCTTGCTCTTTAATTTCAGTTGATTTTTTTTTTTAATTTCTCACAAAAGCCCCATGGGCCATGGATATTACAAATACAACAAAACACATAAAACATAATCAGTCCAAACACTTTTGAAAATAAACCAACGATAGAAAACCCTCCCTTTGTCTCATCCCCACACTCACACATTTTTCCAATTTTTTAATATCCAATTTGCATCTACTTTCTATTTTATTTGCATATACATCTATGCATCACATCCCTCCCAAAAATTTCCCTTCTAAGTACCTTCAGTTCTTCACAATAACGCATAATATTAAATCTTTAGACTCCCCGCACATCGGACAAGTGAAGGCACCACTCCGTACCTTAACCCTCCCTAAATAAAATAATAGTATAAGTATAATAAAATATTATATTGTTAGCGTCCTATTTATCACTAAATCTCTTAGTACGGCACATTTTAGATCAAAACTTGATTCAATGGTCCTGGAAGTTAAACCAATTTTGGATTTATTAAACGTTTATTAAACGAGAAAATTCTTAGATTGTATTTTGTTTTCAGTAAAGCAAAAAATACACTCTGGCCTTTCTAGGGTTAAAGGAGCGTTAGTCGCACTACTATTTGTGGTAATATCTTTTCATTTTAAGCTTGATTTGATTATCAATTATAATTTCTGTTTGTTTTTTTTAAGTCAGATAGCCTACAATCAATGATTTCAGTTGTTTTTTAGTTTGAACAGTTAGTTGAGTATATTTCTGCTCATTTTTGGTTTAATGTAGCTTTTTACTTTTATTTGAAAAGATTCTTGATCGGAAACATTAAAAAAATAATAACAATTTCTGTTCGTTTTTAATAGACATTGTTTTTATTGGCTAATAAAAAGAATATTTTTTCTGTTTTTCTGCTTAAGAATTAAGATTTGAGATTTTTTTTTAGAATTTTTTTTTAATAGTAGTTGTACTATAAAACTTTGGATGGATGGTAAGGGGAATATTATTTGACTATCTGGATTGAAAATCTGCTTAACTTTTCGCCTTCAATAGGGTTGAAACAATCATGAACCCATCAAGCTTACAACCTTAAATATTGACGAATATTGATCACCAATGCCATGTTCAGAATCCTATTGTGATAATTTTATTTTAATTGCTTGTTTGCTTAAATCAACCATTTTAACCTCACTTATTTAAATTAATTCGGATTTCTTATTAAGAAAATGAAATTTAAAATACGTTATCAAGAATAAATTCAATTATTTTTATTTCTGGTTGAGGTTCCCTTGGTTCTAAGATTTTTTTAAATTTTTTTATGAAGTTTTATTTCCATGGCTACAACAGATGATGTTGGAGGCATAAGCTTCAGTATGTTTAGTGAATACTGAAGGATTACAACAGCTGCTACATCTGCTACAGCACCATTCAAATATAGTTGCAGAAATCGAACAAATAAACTTTCAAATGGAGATAAATCCATTTATTTAGACAGTGAAAAAAACAGATACGAAAGCCCAGATACCTGTTTTTTTTTTACCTGTTTACCTTTTTGCCTGTTTTTTTTTTTCACTGCCTAAATAAATGGATTTATCCCCATTTGAAAGTTTATTTGTTCGTCACAGCACGGCAGTGTGGTCTATGAAAAGAATTTCTAATTGAAGGTGTTACTTCGAAAATACTTGCAGAAAATCCTTCAAAAATTGCATACATTTTTGCTTTGAATCTCTGCTGAATAATGCGATCAGGGAGGCTCCTCTGATTTCTTTTGATCAGAGACAGATGAGTGTTCAAGTGTTGTCTTCGATTTCGAAAAAAAATAGCTGTTGTATTACAGTATTAAGCCAAACATTGCAGAATGAAGCACAAATGGCCAACTACTTGAGTATACCCACATCCCTCGTCCCATGTATTATTATGGAGAAAGTCCTTTTGTCTAATTTTTTCAACAATTTCTTCTTAAAATAGGGCCCCGATCTCATCTCACTACGCTGACAACTTTCTTTTTCCCTAGTTTAACCTTTTTTAAAACGTTGTGATGGGGCAAGCTTTGCAGGAATGGGAAAAGGAAGTCAGCAAGTGAGAATGGGTGCTTATGCTAAACTAGAAACGAAATATCTTTAACCTCAGTGTGCAGAACAGACGCTGAATTGTCATATCTCATAAAGTTACTAGTTATATGTGTAATATTTCTCGGAATGGCTGCATTTTTCTTGTGACTTTTTGACACTAAAATTCTTCCATCAGGTTCTATAAATCAAACTTTCCAGGAAGATGAAGGGATGTTGGGGGCGTGGGGCTGTGTACGGTGCACACTAGACCTTGAATTCCTAATGAGCCAAAAGCTAAACCAAATCTAGATTCTTTAGCTTCCAGAATAAGGAAATTCCAGAATTATCGAAATTTCTAAAAGGAATATCTCGAGGAAATGATTTTATATTCAGAGAGAAAATTGAATTCTGAATCCACTGGTATGATTATTTTTTTTATCTATCTCAATATGGTTTTATATCCCAATACAGTGACCAATCATAGGCAGCGCATTAGCGCTGCCTAAGTAAAGAACGATGCGGGCACATTGTGTTGTTTTTCTCCATACCCGGGCACTTCGCATCGAAGGAGTTGTCGTAGAAACTTCGAAAAGGGCTCATTCGACTGGAAATCGGAGTAGCTAGCGCCCTTTTTTATAATCGAAAGTGATTAGAGGGCAACTAGCTCCCCCACCCCCACACCCCCCCCACTCCCATCATTCTCCCAAACACATCCAATCAAAAGTTTGAGATAGCCATTTTGTTCAGCGTAGTTGATTTCCGGATAGAAAATATGTTTTTGAGGAGGACGCTCCTCCACAACCCTCGGGCCAAGGGTTTCGAGTTATGTCCTGAGGGCATATAATAACGATGTTGGCACAGTGTACTATTTTTTTTTCCTTTAGAGCAGGACATTTCATATGGAAGGGGTCGTCGTAGAAACTTCAAAAAGGGCTCATTCGGTTGGAAATTGAAGCCTATGCCCTTTTTAATAGTCGAAAGTGATTGGAGAGCAACTGGCCCCCCCCCCCCCACGCCCATCATTCCCCCAAACACATCCAATCAAAATTTTGAGATAGTCATTTTGTTCAGAGCAGTTGATTTCCAGATAGAAAATATGTTTCTGAGAAGGACACTCCACCAAAACCCTCGGGGCAAGGGTTTTGAGTTATGCCCTGAGGGCATTTAAGAACGATGTTGGTACAATGTACTATTTATTATTTTTTCCTTTGGAGCAGGGCACTTCATATGGAACGGCTCGTCGTAGAAACTTCAGAAGGGGCTCATTCGATTGGAAATTGAGAGTTCTAGGGCCCTTTTTAATAGTCGAAAGTGATTGGAGGGCAACTAGCCCCCCCCCCCCCCCGCCACACATTACCCCCAAAACATCCAAAAAAAATTTTTAGATAGCCATTTTGTTCGGCGTAGTTGATTTCCAGATAGAAAAAATGTTTTTGAGGAGGACACTTCCCCACAACCCTCAGGGCAAGGGTTTTAAGTTATGCCCTGGGGGCATATGAGGTTTTTATAGAAGGTGTTGTCGTAGAAACTTCAAAACAGGCTCATTCGATTGGAAATTCAAAGGCCTAGTGCCCTTTTTAATAGTCAAAATTGATTGGAGGGCAACTAGCTCTCCAACCCCCCCCCCACGCCCATCATTCCCCAAAACACATCCAATATAAATTTTGAGATAGCCATTTTGTTCAGCGTAGTTGATTTCCAGATAGAAAATACATTTTTGAGGAGGACACTCCCCCACAACCCTCAGGGCAGGATTGTAAGTTATGCCCTGAAGGCATATAAGGTTTTTATTAAAATCTTAGACGTAGAAACTTGAAAAAGGGCTCATTCTATTGGAAATTCAAAGGGCTAGTTCCCTTTATAATAGTCGAAAGTGATTTGAGGGCAGCTAACCCCTCTCTCACGCTCATCTTTTCTCCAAATACATCCAATCAATATTTTAGATAGCCATTTTATTCAACGTAGTTGAAAGTTTTGGAAATTGGTTCTTTAAGGAAGACAACCCTCCCCACAGCCCTCAGAGCAAGGGTTGTAAGTTATGCCCTGAGGGCATATAAGGTTTTTATTGAAAGCGTAGACACTTCAAAAGGGCTCATATAATTGGAAATTGAAAGGGCTAATGCCTTTTTTAATAGTTGAAAGTGATTGGAGAGCGACTAACGCTTCTCTCACGCCTACAATTTTCTCAAACACATCTAATCAAAATTTTGATATATACATTTTGTTCAACGTAGTTGAAAGTTCTTGAAATTATGTCTTTTAGGATGATAGCCCCCTCAGAGCCCTCGGTGCAAGGGCTGTAATTTATACCCTGGGGGCATATAAAGTTTATATAGAAAGTTGTGATAGAAATTTCAGAAAGGGCTCATTTGATTGGAAATTGAAATGACCCTTTTTAATAGTCGAAAGTGAGTGGACAGTAATTAATTCCCCTCTCACGCCCACCATTTACTCAAAAACATTTAATCAAAGTTTAGAAATAGCCATTTCGTTTAACGCTGTTAAAAATTTTGAAAATTATGTCTTTAATGATGACAAACCCCCCAGAGCCCTCAGGGCAAGGGTTATAAGTAATGCTCCGGGGGTTTATAAAGCTTTTATAGATAGAGTTGTTCGTAAAACTTCAAAAGGGGCTCATTCAATTCGAACTTGAGAGGGCTAGTGCCCTTTGTAATATTCGAAAGTGATTGGAGGGTAACTAATCCCCCTCTCACGCCCACCACTCCTCAAAGTACATCCAATCAAAATTTTGAGATACCCATTTTGTTCAACGTGGTAGAAATTTCTGGAAATTAGGTCTTTGAGGATGATAACCCCCTCAGAGCCCTCGTTGCAAGGGCTGTAATTTATGCCCTGGGGGCATATAAAGTTTATATAGAAAGTTGTGATAGAAATTTCAGAAAGGGCTCATTTGATTGGAAATTGAAATTGCCCTTATTAATAGTCGAAAGTGAGTGGAGAGTAATTAACCCCCCTCTTAAGCCCACCATTTCCCCAACAATATTCACTCAAAGTTTAGAGATAGCCATTTTGTTCAACGTAGTTGAAAGTTCTGGAAATTATGTATTTAAGGATGACAAACTCCCAGAGCCCCAAGGGCAAAGGTTGTAAGTTCTGCCCTGGGGGCATATGAGGTTTTTATAGATAGAGTTTTTCGTAAAACTTCAAAAGGGGCTCATTCAATTCGAACTTGAGAGGGCTAGTGCCCTTTGTAATATTCGAAAGTGATTGGAGGGTAACTAATCCCCCTCTCACGCCCACCACTCCTCAAAGTACATCCAATCAAAATTTTGAGATAGCCATTTTGTTCAACGTGGTAGAAATTTCTGGAGATTAGATCTTTGAGAATGACCCCCCCCCAGTACTCAGGGCAAGGTTGTAAGTTATACTCTGGGGGCATATAAGATTTGTATTGAAAGTTTGGTCGTAGAAACCTCGAAAGGGCTCTTTCGATTGTAAATTGAAAGGGCTTGGGCCATTTTTAATAGTTGAAAGTGATTGGAGAGCGACTACCGCACCTCTCACGCCCACCATTTCCCCAAACACTTCCAATCAAAATTTTGAGATAGCCATTTTGTTTAACGTAGTTGAAAGTTCTGGAAATTCGGTCTTAGAAGATGACAACCACCCTAACAGACCTTAGGGTAAGGGTTGTAATTTATGCCCTGGGGGCATATAAGGTGTTTATAGAAAGTGTTGTCGTTTCCAAAAGGGCTTATTCGATTGGAAATTGAAAGGCCTAGTGCCCTTTTTAACAGTCGAAAGTGGTTGGAAGGCTTGACATTTTTATAGTAGAGATTGATGTGGGTATAATGTATTATTTTGTGTTGTTGTTGTTGTTTAGACCAGGGCACTTCGTATCGAAGGAGTTGTCGTAGAACTTCGAAAAGGGCTCATTCGATTGAAAATAAAAAGGGCCGATGCCCTTTTAATAGTCGAAAGTGATTGGAGGACAACTAATTCTCCTTCCCCTTCTCACCCTCCCATTTTCCCATTATCTTTAAAAGCTAAATGTTGCCTTAAGATTAAATCAAAATGCATTGTGATAATACTAATTCCGAATAAGGCATCTTAGCAGTATCCCAAGAACGACTGAGGGTATTATGTTCAAATTTTCGGGGCTACTTCTGCTCTTAAAATTTAACCAAATCAAAATAGCGTAAGTGTATCCAAGCTATCAAAGAAAGTAAACAAATTTTTTTGCGAAAGGTATCAAGTTTTAATTTCAGGTGAACTAGAGGAGGTATGAAACTAAATTAAACAGAAATATTTGTGTCCAGATTTTTAAAAGGGTGTATGTTGTTAAAAATTGCTGAAAATTTTTCTCCAGCATACAAATAGAAGGCCAAACTATAAATTCTTAAAAGACAAAAATATTTAAAGTATTATTTTCTTTTTCCCTGAAAAGACTATGTAGAATGACTATATAAAACGAACAGAAAATAATTAAAAAAACTTTTTCCACAAGACAAGTTTTTCAAAGAACAGTAAAGAACTCTATTCAACAAAAACTACAAATCTGCATCGATAAATAAATGAAACCCAAAACAAACACAAATTACAATAAATAACCGAGTCAAACTTGGAATGAGCAGAAATAAACATAAGTTGGGCGCAAAACCCCTATGCCTTCCCAAGGCCAGAACAAAATTTGCTCTTAACTGAAAAAATACAAATGATTGTGCATTGTCAGTTTAATATACATATACTGATATTTAGCAATCAAAATGTTAATATTATTTGATTTATTAAAGTTATAAAAGTAAAAACAGTTATAATTTTTCAGTAAAGTGCAAATTTTTTTCTGGCCTTGTGAATGCATAGGGGTTTTGCGCCCAACTTATGTTAATTTTTGCTCGTTTTGGGTTGACTCGGTTATTTATTGTAATTTCTGTTTTGGGTTTTATTTATTTATCGATGCTGATTTGTGGTAGTTTCACGGTTGGTAGATTATTTGATTTAATTTTTTCTCATTTTTTGTTTAATGGAGTTCTTTACTTTTCTTTGAAAAACTTATTTTGTGGAAAAAGTTTTTTTTAATTAATTTGTGTAAAGAATCAGATTAGCTACCTTATCAGCTATCCGTGCTAGTGCACTTGCAGATATTAAGAATAAGCTTAAAGCAGGTTATGCTAAAATTGTCCCAAATCGCGGCCGACATTCTCGTAAGGCATTGGCTAAACTCTATTCTACATATTGCGACCATTCCATTCTTTTTCTATCAGGTTTGCGCCCATTTTTTAATAATAGTGATATGCAGGATATTAGAGTTTTGTATTTCCGTTATTGTAAATATCTTTTGTATTTGCCTCGTTGGTATAGAATCCGTAAGATTATTCGAATGTTTAATGCAACTGATATATTGACGTCATATAACAAATTGGACTCCAAGTTAAAAGATGAGGCCTGCAAGCGGTTGGGTCCTTTTCATCCTCTTGTGCGATTGTTTTGATTTGTATTTGTAGTTTTTATATTGATATTGTTTTGCATGTGTTTTGTTTTTGTATGTCTTTACTTTTTATTTTCTTTTGTTACTCCACTTTTCTTATAATTGTTAGTGAATCAAAAATAAATTATTATTATTATTATTATAAGAAATAACTTCTTTCTTACTGTATGTTATTCAGTCACTTCAAAAGGGCTCATTTGATTGGAAATTGAAAGAGCTAGGACCATTTTTAATAGTTGAAAGTGATTAGAGAGGTGATTACCACCCCTCTCACGCCCACCATTTCTCCAAACACATCCAATCAAACACATCCAGTTATGAATCAGCTATCAGCCAAGTAACATCGTTTGGCTAGTGCTTTTAACCTAGGTTGATGTGAGATAAAATAAATTGAAATAGCAAAGTGGGCGGGGTTTTGTTCTGTGAATGCGAACAAGTTCCTTTTATGTAAGGAGTCTGCTAATTAATGATTGCGCATAAGCAGAAGTCAATTTATTAGATGAGGGTTCCAATGCGAAGATTTGAGGAGTTCCTGTTTGGCAATTTATGTGTTAGCCGTGAGTAGAAAGGGGCGTCCGACTCCGACGAGAACACCCTGCTGCCACCTACAACTTTTTTACATAATTTATGCATGTTTTTATGGTTTTTGTCAGTGAGAATGAATAAACAGGAATAATCTCACTTGAAAAAACATGAATTTTCTCACATTCATGGATGTTTTCTTGGATGGTTATGTGTGTTGGTCAATTTATTTGATGTTTTTCATGGATGTCAACAGCAATTCATGTCTGTTTTATGGTTCGTTGTCAGTGAGAATGAAAAAACAGAAACTTTCTCACATTTATGTCTGTTTTCTTGGATGGTTATGTGTGTTGGTCAATTTATTTGATGTTTTTCATGGATGTCAATAGCAATTTATGGCTTTTGTCAGTGAGAATGGAAAAACAGGAACTTTCTCACTTTAATGGATTATTGAGTCTAATGGGGGCAGGTCAATGACACTTCCTTCTTGTTGTTGCTCGATGCAAATGTTACGATCCAGAAATAGTATTTCTTGTTGTTGCTCGAGGCAAATGTTATGAGCTTCCTGGAAACAGTTAGATCACGTGTTTCCTTCTCAGCCAATCAGCGAGTCGGATACATATCCTTTCTCAGCCAATCAGGGGGCGGAAATATTAGAAAAAGAGGATTGCAGGTTGGGTTAGTTTAGATTTTTAGTTTATTATTTTATTAGTTATTTAGTTTAGATTTTTAGTTTATTTTAAGTTTATTTATTACCTTTATTTTAGTTTTAGTTAGTTTAGTTTTAGATTAGAGTTTTAGTTTAGCTAGAGTTTTTCTAAAGAGTTTTAGTTAGAGTTTTAATTTAGCAGCTTAGTTTAGTTTTAGTTTGGTATAGTTTAGATTTTTAGTTTAGTTTTAGATTATTGTTTGATTTTATTTTAGAGTTTTAGTTTAGATTTTTAGTTTATTCTAAGTTTATTTATTAACTTTATTTTTAGTTTAGTTTTAGTTAGTTTAGTTTTAGTTTATAGTTTTAGTTTAGCTAGAGTTTTACTAAAGAGTTTTAGTTAGAGTTTTAATTTAGCAGTTTAGTTTAGTTTTAGTTTAGTTTAGTTTAGATTTTAGTTTAGTTTTAGTTTAATGTTTAGTTTTATTTTAGAGTTTTACTTTATTTTAAGTTTATTTATTAACTTTATTTTTAGTTTAGTTTTAGCTAGTTTTAGATTAGAATTTTAGTTTAGCTGGAGTTTTACTAAAGAGTTTTAGTTAGAGTTTTAAATTAGCACTTTAATTTAGTTTTAGTTTAGTTTAGATTTTAGTTTAGTTTTAGTTTATTGTTTAGTTTTATTTTAGAGTTTTAGTTTATTTTAAGTTTATTTATTACCTTTATTTTTAGTTTAGTTTTAGTTAGTTTTAGATTAGAGTTTTAGTTTAGATAGAGTTTTACTAAAGAGTTTTAATTAGAGTTTTAATTTAGCAGTTTAGTTTAGTTTCAGTTTAGTTTAGCTTAGATTTTTAATTTAGTTTTAGTTTAATTTTTATTTTTCTTTTAGATTTTTAGTTAGATTTTCAGTTTAATTTATTTTAGTTTTAGATTAGTGTTTAGTTTTAGTTTAGAATTTAGTTAGCTTAAAAGTTTAGATCTTAGTTAGTTTAGTAGTTTAGATTTTTAGTTAGAGTTTTAATTTAGCAGTTTAATTTAGTTTAGTTTTAAGTTAGTGTTTAGTTTTAGTGTAGAATTTTAGTTTGTTTAGTAGTTTAGATTTTAGTTAGTTTAGTAGTTTAGTTTTCGTTTAGAGTTTTACTTAGTTTAGTAGTTAAGAGTTTTAGTTAGAGCTATAGTTTAGTTTTGGTTTAGTTTAGTCTAGATTTTTAGTTTACTATTTTATTAGTTATTTAGTTTAGATTTTTAGTTTATTTTAAGTTTATTCATTACCTTTATTTTTTAGTTTAGTTTTAGTTTAGTTTTAGATTAGAGTTTTAGTTTAGCTAGAGTTTTACATAAGAGTTTTAGTTATAGTTTTAATTTAGTAGCTTAGTTAAGTTTTAGTTTAATTTTAGTTTAGTTTTAGATTAGTGTTTAGTTTTAGTTGAGAGGTTTAGTTAGTTTAGTTTAGTTTTAGATTAGTGTTTAGTTTTAGTTAGAGTTATAGTTTAGTAGTTTAGAGATTAGAATTTATTTTTAGTTTAGTTTTAGTTAGTTTAGTTTTTGATTAAAGTTTTAGTTTAGCTAGAGTTTTACCTATGAGTTTTAGTTTCAGTTTTAGTTTACTTTTAGTTTTTTTTTGGTTAAGAGTTTTCGTTTTACATAAGAGTTTTAGTTAGAGTTTTAGTTTAGTAGCTTAGTTCAGTTTTAGTTTAATTTTAGTTTAGTGTTAGATTAGTGTTTAGTTTTAGTTTAGAGTTTTAGTTAGTTTAGTTTAGTTTTAGATTAGTGTTTAGTTTTAGTTAGCTTAAAAGTTTAGATATTAGTTAGTTTAGTAGTTTAGATTTTTAGTTAGAGTTTTAATTTAGCAGTTTAATTTAGTTTAGTTTTAAATTAGTGTTTAGTTTTAGTGTAGAATTTTTAGTTTGTTTAGTAGTTTAGAGTTTTAGTTAGTTTAGTTTAATTTTAGATTAGTGTTTAGTTTTAGTTAGAGTTATAGTTTAGTAGTTTAGAGATTAGAATTTATTTTTAGTTAAGTTTTAGTTAGTTTAGTTTTAGTTTAGAGTTTTAGTTTAGCTAGAGTTTTTCTAAAGAGTTTTAGTTAGAGTTTTAATTTAGCAGTTTAGTTTAGTTTTAGTTTAGTTTAGATTTTAGTTTTAGTTTAATGTTTAGTTTTATTTTAGAGTTTTAGTTTATTTTAAGTTTATTTATTACCTTTATTTTTAGTTTAGTTTTAGTTAGTTTTAGATTAGAATTTTAGTTTAGCTTGAGTCTTGAGAAAAAGTTTTAGCTAGAGTTTTAACTTAGTACCTTAATTTAGTTTTGATTTAGTTTATTTTATATTTTAGTTTAGTTTTATTTTATTGTTTAGTTTTATTTTAGAGTTTTAGTTTATTTTAAGTTTATTCATTACCTTTATTTTTAGTTTTTTTAGTTAGTTTTAGATTAGAGTTTTAGTTTAGCTAGAGTTTTACTAAAGAGTTTTAGTTAGAGTTTTAATTTAGCAGTTTAGTTTAGTTTCAGTTTAGTATAGTTTAGATTTTTAATTTATTCTTAGTTTAATTTTTAGTTTTCTTTTAGATTTTTAGTTAGATTTTAAGTTTAATTTATTTTAGTTTTAGATTAGTGTTTAGTTTTAGTTTAGAATTTAGTTAGCTTAAAAGTTTAGATCTTAGTTAGTTTAGTAGTTTAGATTTTTAGTTAGAGTTTTAATTTAGCAGTTTAATTTAGTTTAGTTTTAAATTAGTGTTTAGTTTTAGTGTAGAATTTTTAGTTAGTTTAGTAGTTTATATTTTTAGTTAGTTTAGTAGTTTAGTTTTCGTTTAGAGTTTTACTTAGTTTAGTAGTTAAGAGTTTTTAGTTAGAGTTATAGTTTAGTTTTGGTTTAGTTTAGTCTAGATTTTTAGTTTATTATTTTATTAGTTATTTAGTTTAGATTTTTAGTTTATTTTAAGTTTATTCATTACCTTTATTTTTTTAGTTTAGTTTTAGTTTAGTTTTAGATTAGAGTTTTAGTTTAGCTAGAGTTTTACATAAGAGTTTTAGTTAGAGTTTTAATTTAGTAGATTAGTTCAGTTTTAGTTTAATTTTAGTTTAGTTTTAGATTAGTGTTTAGTTTTAGTTGAGAGTTTTAGTTAGTTTAGTTTAGTTTTAGATTAGTGTTTAGTTTTAGTTAGAGTTATAGTTTAGTAGTTTAGAGATTAGAATTTATTTTTAGTTTAGTTTTAGTTAGTTTAGTTTTCGATTAAAGTTTTAGTTTAGCTAGAGTTTAACCTATGAGTTTTAGTTTACTTTTAGTTTGTTTTTTTTTGTTAATAGTTTTCGTTTTAAATAAGAGTTTTATTTAGAGTTTTAATTTAGTAGCTTAGTTCAGTTTTGGTTTAATTTTAGTTTAGTTTTAGATTAGTGTTTAGTTTTAGTTTAGAGTTTTAGTTAGTTTAGTTTAGTTTTAGATTCGTGTTTAATTTTAGTTAGGTTAAAAGTTTATATATTAGTTAGTTTAGTAGTTTAGATTTTTAGTTAGAGTTTTAATTTAGCAGTTTAATTTAGTTTAGTTTTAAATTACTGTTTAGTTTTAGTGTAGAATTTTTAGTTTGTTTAGAAGTTTAGAGTTTTAGTTAGTTTAGTTTAGTTTTAGATTAGTGTTTAGTTTTAGTTAGAGTTATAGTTTAGTAGTTTAGAGATTAGAATTTATTTTTAGTTTAGTTTTAGTTAGTTTAGTTTTAGATTAAAGTTTTAGTTTAGCTAGAGTTTTAACAATGAGTTTTAGTTTGAGTTTTAGTTTACTTTTAGTTTTTTTTTTTTTGTTAAGAGTTTTAGTTTTAAATAAGAGTTTTAGTTAGAGTTTTAATTTAGTAGCTTAGTTCAGTTTTAGTTTAATTTTAGTTTAGTTTTAGATTAGTGTTTAGTTTTAGTTTATATTTTTAGTTAGTTTAGTTTAGTTTTAGATTAGTGTTTAGTTTTATTTAGAGTTATAGTTTAGTAGTTTAGAGATTAGAATTTATTTTTAGTTTAGTTTTAGTTAGTTTAGTTTTAGATTATAGTTTTAGTTTAGCTAGAGTTTTACCAATGAGTTTTAGTTTGAGTTTTAGTTTACTTTTAGTTTTTTTTTGTTAAGAGTTTTCGTTTTACATAAGAGTTTTAGTTAGAGTTTTAGTTTAGTAGCTTAGTTCAGTTTTAGTTTAATTTTAGTTTAGTTTTAGTGTTTAGTTTTAGTTTAGAGTTTTAGTTAGTTTAGTTTAGTTTTAGATTAGTGTGTAGTTTTAGTTAGAGTTATAGTTTAGTAGTTTAGAGATTAGAATTTATTTTTAGTTTAGTTTTAGTTAGTTCAGTTTTAGATTAGAGTTTTAGTTTAGCTAGAGTTTTACCTATGAGTTTTAGTTTGAGTTTGAGTTTACTTTTAGTTTTTTTTGTTAAGAGTTTTCGTTTTACATAAGAGTTTTAGTTAGAGTTTTAATTTAGTAGCTGAGTTCAGTTTTAGTTTAATTTTAGTTTAGTTTTAGATTAATGTTTAGTTTTAGTTTAGAGTTTTAGTTAGTTTAGTTTATTTTTAGATTAGTGTTTAGTTTTAGTGAGAGTTATAGTTTAGTAGTTTAGAGTTCATAATTTATTTTTAGTTTAGTTTTAGTTAGTTTAGTTTCAGATTAGAGATTTAGTTTATCTAGAGTTTTAACTATGAGTCTTAGATTGAGTTTTAGTTTACTTTTAGTTTTTTTTAGTTAAGAGTTTTCGTTTTACTTTAGAATTTTAGCTAGAGTTTAGTTAGGAGTTTTAGTTTAGCTTTATTTTAATGTTTTAGTTTAGATTTTAGGATAGTTTAGTTTAGTTTTAGTTAGTTTATTTTTAGTTATGGTTTTGAAGTGCCTAAAAGGGAAAATAAAGGCCGTTGTTCTTGTAGTTTCTTCAGTGTCATAACGTCAACTAATAGCCTTTTCTACTGCTCACCGGAAGATATACTGTAATTTCATTGTTGAAAATGTTGGTGACTACACGTAGATCCTCGGGTGTACTCTGATTAAGATCCTGAAAATTGTAACCGTAGGGATTGATTGTCGCGTGTGTTTACGCTTAAAACCGAATTTTGGGGGCAGTGGGGTTTATCTTTTTATTTATTTTTATGAGTGAGCTAGATACACGAACGACTCGATAGAAAATATAGATGGTGCATTTCAAAGCAAGGGTTCGCATACATTTTTTCTGATGAAAAAGATTTTGTAGAACCAGGGCTATGGAAATGTTTTCATAGTGGAAGCATACGCTGAGCCGCTGTAACATTTCCTGCCAGAACTGTTCTATGACTTCAACCAAATCGTCAATAATCAGCGAAGAGTTCAGTTCAATAGTATTGAAAACATCAAGTCCCCGTATGAATTGTATTGGTATGGCTGTGGCAATAGCTTTTATTTTATCATTGGACTCCTGCCAAATACTATAGCAATAGTAGATTTTTTTCGGTTTTTCCAAAAAAAATTTATCGCAATTTTGAATTATTTTAGTTAAAAGTGTTGTTTTCCCCGACATTGAGGGACCAGAAAGAAACGATCTGAAGGATGTTTTAAATTGATACATGCTGTTGACAACAGTCGGACTATAACTAACTGTAAATCATACGTGTCCAATGAATAAGAAGTAATTTTCTCCATTGATCAATCTATTAAAGAACAACAAAAACAAAATTTCATGGCAGCATTTATTACGACAATATGAAAACAAATATTTGTTCAACATGAACAATGATAACACTTGTTCAACAATAACCTGACAAAATTTCATGGTCAACATGAAAACTCTATTTGTTCAACATGAACATTGATAACTCTTAATAAATAAAAACACTTTTGTCCATCAATATGAATAACACTTTTCTGTACAACACTTTTGTCCATCTACAGCACTTTTTGTCTTTAAACACTTTTCTGTACAATAACACTTTTCTGTACAACAAAAAATACACTTGGAACATGAACTAGCACAGTTGACCATTACAGCAAATGTAAAAGTAGGGTCCCCCCCCCGGGCTCGCGGGGCCGAAGGCCGGCCGCGGGCGGGACCCCCCACCCCCCGGGGCGGCCGCGGGAAGGCCTCCCCCCACCCCCGGGAGCCGCGGGGCGAAAAACTGTACACAATAGTTGTCGTCACTGCTGCTACAGGTTAGGTTGGGTTAGTTGGGGTCAGAGGTGGTTAGTTAATTTATGAACGGGTTGGTGATGGTTAGTTACTTTATGAACGGGTTGGTGGTGGTTAGTGCTTGGGTTAGTTAGTCAGATTAGGTTAATTTATCCAGACCAAGTTGATTGCAATAGTCTATGCATTCAACTCGGTCTGAAATACGGTAGTGGCCATGAGGCAGGACACTCACACCATTCTCGAGCACATAGACTTTGTCAGATATACATGACATTGCATTCTTTTCCACTGTCACAGTATAATTTCTATACTGTAGAGAGCGAATTGCAAGCACTTGTGCTCTCGGCACTAGGCTACTTTCTACACAATCTCTGTACACGCTCATGTTGAAATTGATCTTTACAAAATGTGTAGGCACCCCTGTACACGCCTTCTTTTTGTCCCCAATATGAGTTTCAACGCAGTAAACTATCGTGCCCGGGAACACCCCCCTGGATATCAACTCCCTCCCCGTCTCTGATTTTAACATAAATAGTTGGTTGGGGGCTTGACGTTTTACCAAGTTAGGGTAGAGGGATGGATTCCTGTTGGTGAAATCCATCCGCGAGCTGATGTGTTCCCCTTTTCTAAATCATCCAATAAATCTTCAGTCCCATTTACCTTTAGCAGCAGATAATCTGTATCACCATAGTAAACTTGAACCTCCCCCTCCCGTGGCCATTGCACCTTGCACATATTGTAAAAGAACGACAACATGAGCTTTTTGGAAATTTCTAGTACTGAACTGCCGCCTGCTATATTCTTGTTCAGCACCACATTTCGCTTTCTCCTGTGTAGAAGAACCATGCCAGTCTCTATGCTCATGAACGATGTAAATTTGGGATCGGTAATAATTCGTGTACACTCTAGAGGATCATTCAGAATATCGAAGCAACATCTGTTTCGTACGCTTTCACACATTTTGCCAAACGCTGAATTTAGGATGAGTTTGTACATTTCCTTCTCCACGTTTGAGTTTGCCTTAAAGCGTTTACTACCAAAAGTATCGATAAACCTTTTCAAATATGGTCGCTGATTGAACTGCAGGACCCTGTGTATTTTGTTGATCTTGAAACCATTGTTCACCATCCAGTGCAAAAGCACATGGTGAACAACTATATTCTCCTTAGGGTCCAAATCAGTAATCAGTTTCTGTTTAGAGGGAGTCCAATGCATCCTCATACCCTTAACCAATGATTGATTTCAGGGGCTCAGCGAAACCCAGCTCAAGGGCTGATTAATACAGGGAAAAATCAAATCTTTGACGGAGTTGTGACGCACCAGCGGACTGTGACCGTCAATTTCAAAGTACCATCCTTCTGGCCCGTTTTCCTCGACGATGGTAATGTCGGGGAACTCACAAGGATTCTGAAGCCATTGATAGTTCCCAAATGGCACAGAGTAGTGAGACATTGCCGAGGGGTACAATGAGTTCATGTCCAAGAACACTGCATTTGACTTTACACCGGTGCTTTGTCCGCTCGGATCGGTTGATAAGACGTGGTCCCCATGAAAAACATACCCTCCCCTCATTGAACGCTCTACAAAAAGGTGTTGATCTACGTCGGTGATTAGGTCTATTTCCTCTCTGCTAATTTTTAAAATCAAATCCATCACTAAATGGGGTGTGGAAAAATAGTAGCCTATATCTAACCCGAACTCTGAATAGATTTGGTCTGTATTCTTACAGACTATATCCAACAGAGTTAAAACGTCACTGGCCAAGTACAGTCTACACTAATCCCACCCATTTTTACAATCCCTCATAGACCACACCTTCTTAGCAAACTCTTAATCCTCAGCTGTGCATTCACTGTTGGTCAGTGAATTGTAAAAAGCTTCAATTGGAGGAAGTTTTTCCTCACTTAAGCAAGCGCCAGAACAGTAATAATCATATGCGTGTACACCTTAGCAGGTCAACAGGTCATACATTTAACTGTATGGAAAGTGCTGTTTTAGCAAAGGATAGCTATAAAAATTGTTGCTTATCTGCACTTGAATCAATTGACTCAATGCCTTGGGAAAAAACTAAATGAATCTAAAAACCTGACTGTATTCCAGCACGTATGCCTATTATCCACTACCTGCCATTTCAGTTTGAGAAGCAACAACTTCTCGGCCGATTTGGGAATAATGTTATAGGTAAATGAACTATTTACCCATGGACTATCTACTCCCCCTCCCTCTCTATGCATACGTGCCAGTGCCGGTAAAATAAATTTTAAGTCATAATTAGAGTTGTGAATAAAAACAGGGATAAAAAACTGCTGGCTAACATTTAAATTACACGATTGATGCGCAACCCCCCTAAAATTACTACCCCCCGATGATATTTCCTGCCACGAGTGATTATTATCCATGACTTTCCCCCTCCCCCCTCTTTTCCCTTTAGTCCCCTTCTCCCCCACAACAAAACCCCCCTTAAAAACCCCACATATTTTTTTATTTTTAATAGCAAGACGATCCACGGCAGACAACACCAGGGGGGAATGCGTATTTCTCAGACGAGAAAAAGCACCATAAACCTTGCCAATTAATTTAGTAAATGGCTTGACCATGACGTTCACTTCGTCTACTGTGTCAACTATTTATCACAACCGCATGGTATTAGAACTATCTCTGTGTGTATGGGCATAGGAGACTGCAATGGACTGATGTCCTTTGACTCGATTTGGAAATCGTGGGTCGTTCAACTCCACCAGCTTAGATTCACAGTCTAAAGATATTTTTTTGCACTGCAGAAGGATGTTCTGAAAATTTTTAAAGCGTAAAATAGCTCTATCCCCTGAAACCGTTTCCACTGTCAGGTAGCAATGCCGTCTACAATGCTTCATGTGATCCCGTAGTTTTATATCACTAGGGAATTGTGACAAGCATTTTGGACAGTAGAAACGTTCCCCCCTTTTCTTACCCTCCCCCAGAACTCTACTAATGTCTGTGATAAGGTTAAAATGACCAATTGAATTGGCAGGGTCACTAGGCGGTGTATATAACAACCAAACCCAGTGTCTGACCAAATCAATTGACGGGCCCCTTACGGGGAAGACCGGCCTCTTCTTTTTAGAGTGAACCCCATCTTCAAATTCAGTTTCATACTGAACCACAGTAACGCCGATATTTAAGTGGGTATTTGCCCTTTCAAAAAAATCAATGGATCGAAGCGTTACTGGGTATTTCCCCTCTAAACATGAGAAATCTACAATGGGGAAATCGGACCCGTCCTTCCCATGTACAGCCCAATTGTCTAAATTCGTCTTCGTAGTGTCATCTGCTAGAGGCTGAAATGCTGATATGAGGAAAGCATATCGGAAACACTTTTGACCTGTTTCAAAACAGATCTTCTGGACACCTTGACAACCTACTAGATCTGGATTATAATTTAAAACTACTGACCTCTCAGACCCTGCCCCCCCCTCTTAAAATAAAATCTTTCTTAACTTTACAAATATTTACACTTAAATTTTCAACAAAAAGAACTAGAGATCCATTCCCATTTTCATTAAAGTTCTCGAGATGCGTTATAATTTGATCTACCCAATCTATGAAAACACCCCCAAAATTTTCCAAATGCGAATAAACCAAACGCATCTCGGAATGTACATAATGATAATTAACTTTAATTTTCCCCCCATTTAAATAAAAAACCTTTAAAACAATGGAGACCTTAATTGAATCCCTCCCCCACAATTGAATTTGATTCTCCAGAAGTGCACGAATTTTATCTACATAGTTGTGTACAATTTCTACGGGGTTAAAAACAAATTTTCCCCCCATAAGTGAATTAAAAGGGTCTCCAAAAGACGCAGTGTAAACAACTATTGCATTTAAAATTGTGTTGGTCAATTGAAAATCGGGAAAAGTTGTACCCCCCGCCCCCTCGTGTATATCGCCCCCACCCCCAAGGTGTTAAACAATATTTGGGGTATGCTCCACTTCAGTTGTTTGAAGTGCACTCGTTAGGGTATCGGAGGCTGGAGGAGGAGGGTTCCCTGTTAATTCGTTTGTGAAATTATTTAAAAGCTGTAGTGTATTGGGGGTCAAGTCCCCAGCTCAACTGTGCTATTATCTATATTTAAAAAATCATTTAAATACTCATCAATATTATCAGGTATTTCGTCGGAATTAGCGATATCACTCCATGGCGAAATGTTGTTGGAGAGCTCCTCACCTTCTCCAACTGATGAGGGGGAAGACAAAGAATAAGGGACCAATGGTCGTCCAACCTATAAATGAAAAATAGCTTATTTGAAAAGTGTTCAAATCACCCCTAGTGTTTTTTTTTAAATTTGGATTATTATTTAAAGTCAGCGCTTAGTAGTAGTAGTAGTAGCAGTATGCGCATAGTAGCATTTGGTTAATTCAACTTAAAGAAAATCCAACTTAAGATATTTACAATCTAAAACATCGCTTTACATAGAAGGCGGCAATTTGTTCCAAAAATAGCTTATTTTCAAAGTGTTCAAATCAGCCCTAGTGTTTTTTTTTGTTTTTTTGTTTTTTTTTTTGCGGCACTTCCCCGCAGCGATTCCCGCGGCGCTTCTCGGGCCCGCATCGCTTCCCGTGGCACTTCTCGGGCCCGCAGCGCTTCCCGCGGCGCTTCTCGGGCCCGCAGCGCTACCCACAGCTCTTCCCGGCCCCCTTTACATAATGCCCGTCAAAAGTTGAAATATTTCTTTCTAATTCCATACAGATTCAGTGAACTCATGAGTTTAATTATTGTAACCTGTCGTGCGCGAGTGTTCCAATTTCCAAGATTGAACTTCAAAATGCCGAGAACCGTTAACTTGATTTCCCCTCGCTAAAATCTTTGGCACGATGTAAGGCTCAGTGCAAATTAGGACGCTGATATGTGACAGATGGAATAATCTCTCTCTTAAAACTATGGATAAAATGGAATAATCTCTCTCTTAAAACTATGTGAAGAGCTCTCTTCGATGTAGGGGCCGCAAATTCTTCATAATTTGCCTTAAAGAACAGAAAAAATTAGTATCAAAATAATTTGCCCCTTTTTTTACAGAAAGAAAGTTATTAACCATAATTTTGTTTAGAAAAGCATTTATCTCATTTCAGTAGAGCAAAAAGTAAAAATTTAATGAGAAATATATTAGACATAGAAAACAAACATTTTTATTATTAGACTTGTAAAAAAAAATAAACCATAACAAACAGTAGTCTACAGCCATAGGATAGGAATCATTGTTTCTATTTTTACCATTTAGAAAAATATTAAATTTTCCAGTCTATAGGCTTTAAATTAGATCGTTAACCCAGCGGCCTATATGCTTATATTTTGCAAACATAGGTTAAAATGCTATTCAATTTATACATAATATAAGCTTCAGGCAATTCATAGAGACCTTTCTAGCCCTGCACAGTTTGTTTTCATTTTACACTGATGGCGGTAGAATTGAAGGCAATGACCCCTCCCTTTTACATAATTTACTTACAACGAAGCTGTTAGAAGTGATGCGTTGCCCCCTCTCCCCCCTTTTACATAATTTCCTAAATATATTGTTATACTTTAATTTGAAAATAATCTGTTTCACTTCTCCAAAATAGAGCATTACGTCTGTGCTTAATTATTGCATCATAGTGTTTTAATTTTGACGGAAGAACAGCTCCTTTGACTTTGGCCACCGCGTTTGTAAAAATAGATGGAAAGGGGTGATTGCTAATTTTAACCACGCACTAGAGTCTTGTGTCAAAACCAGAGCGGGTTAATAACAACAGCAACGGATGTCTCAGTTAGAGAAAAGATTGCAATAGAGAAAAGCTAAAATTTAACGAAAAGATTATTATTTCCATTTGCGAGAATTTGGTTGTAAAACAGTGAGGTTTCGAGGGTAAAAAGAATATATTTACGTTTTCCATCGAGTATAAAGATTGTATAGTGATGTTTGTATTGTATGGGGGGGGATTTACCTGAATATACTAGAGGGTGAGCAAGGAAAATAATTTTATTTGAAAATAAAAAACAGGAATTTAACGAAACGAAAATTATTTCCATTTGCGAGAATTTGGTTGTAAAACAGTGAGGGAGGGGGTTAGGTTTTGAGGGTAAAAAGAATATATTTTATGTTTTCCATCGAGTATAAAGATTGTAAAGTGATGTTTGTATTGTATAGGGGGGGGATTTACGTGAATATACTGGAGGGTGACCAAGGAAAATAATTTTATTTGAAAATAAAAATGTACTTACATTGCAAATTGAAGTTGACATGGCTTCTAATTCATCAAATTTATCCATTGTTGTTTCAATTGTGTCACAATAATTTCTGATAATTTAATCACATTGCATGTCCGTTATATACGAAATCTCAAGGGCGAATTGTTATGTAACGGGGAAATCATATGTAACAAGCCCTCTGATTGGCTGAGAAAGGATATGTATCCGACTCGCTGATTGGCTGAGAAGGAAACACGTGATCTAACTCTTTCCTGGAAACTCATAACATTTGCCTCGAGCAACAACAAGAAACACTATTTCTGGATCATAACATTTGCATCGACCAACAACAAGAAGGAAGTGTCATTTACCTGCCCCCATTAGACTCAATAATCCATTAAAGTGAGAAAGTTCCTGTTTTTTCATTCTCACTGACAAAAGCCATAAATTGCTATTGACATTCATGAAAAACATCAAATAAATTGACCAACACACACAACCATCCAAGAAAACAGACATAAATGTGAGAAAGTTTCTGTTTTTTCATTCTCACTGACAACGAACCATAAAACAGACATGAATTGCTTTTGACATAAATGAAAAACATAAAATAAATTGACCAACACACATAACCATCCAAGAAAACATCCATGAATGTGAGAAAATTCATGTTTTTTCAAGTGAGAAAATTCCTGTTTTTTCATTCTCACTGACAAAAACCATAAAAACATGCATAAATTATGTAAAAAAGTTGTAGGTGGCAGCAGGGTGTTCTCGTCGGAGTTGGACCCCCTTTCTACTGCCGTGCATTAACGGCTTAGCGAACTGCACGACGGTACTTAGGTGGATAAATAAGAAGTACTTTTTCCGGTAAGAATATTCTAATTTTTTATTTACTGGTTTGTGATGACGAGGAATAAGCGTAAACGTAAATCAGAGGACCAATTTGGATCGGTTTCGCAAGACGAATCTGAGCATTCATCTTCAACGCAAAAGTCAATAAATCGTGCTTCGATCCAGTCATTAGCGGACGATTTCTAGAAAACTCTTGAAATCATAACGGAGTCTCAAAGTACATTAAAATAAATTGACACGAGATTGGCTAATCTAGAAAATCGAGTAATTTCTGTGGAAAATGCTCAAGCTATCTTACAATCCAATATTGCTCAAGTTGGTAAAAATTGCGATGCAGTAAATGAAGAAGTAATTTCATTAAAAACGCAAATGCATATCGTATCCACTGAAGCAAAATATTACCGTGAAATGACGTCTTCGTTGTCGGCAAGATTAATGTCAGTGGAGTATTTATCTACAGAAAATAACATTATTGTGTGGAATACGGTTTGTGATGATGTAGCCACTGCTTAAAGTTTATTTCAAGAAATATGTACCAATGGTTTAGAATTAACAAAGGTTCCAGAATTTACAATTGTTACGAATAAAAAAGAGCAAATTTTTTTCAAAGTGAATGTTAAATCACGTGAGGCGAAGTTTATGATCTGACGTAATGGGAAAAAACTTAAGAATAAGACTTTCGGTTCAAATACAGCTATGAAAAATGTTTACGTCGGCGATGATGCTCCATTGTGTGTTCGTGAAGCGCGGAAGAGACTTTACGAGACTAAATCTAAATTGAGTAGAAAGAGTATTCCAGCTTGGATATCTAATGCTATTCCTCCCTTCATTCAGATTGAGAGAGAAGGTGTTGGAAAAGTGAAATATATGTATAATGAGCCAATACCAGAGCTACTTGATTGTTGATTCTAGCATTTCATTTGTTTTGTTTTGATATTAAGAGTCATTTTTATGTTATTATTAGATGAATTTTGTATTCGTGGTTAGCGGCACTAGCACAAGTATGTGCCAGATGAAGAAAACCAATTATATTTTTCCTCGATTGCATTATCCTGTCTTTTTTAATTTGAGTGAGATTTTTCCCTTTTTATTTTCCATGAGTTTTTTTTGTTATGTTGTATGGGCAGTGGGTGCAGCGGCGGGGAGGTTTTTTTGTACGAGACGGTGGAACGTGTTCTACTGTCTTATATGGAGGGTTCCATGTTGTTATACTTATTTTTTATGGTGAAATTGCAGGGTGGTCTTCGTCGCTATTTATGTTATGTTGTATCTTTTTATTTTGTATTTTACTTATGATAAATTTTATTTTTAATTTATTTTCTCTTTTTTTTCAGTTTTTTTCTTTTGTTATTGATTGCAGTCCTCCTGAATACTGGAGATCACTTGTGGTTGTTGTAAGTAGAGTTAATTTTTCTATGGTTTTCCTCGTTTGCCTCCTAAGCTTGTGTCTTGAAAAAATGAGTCGGATTATGACAATAATAGATTGAAAAAACTTGAGAGAAATTCGTTGAGTTGGGATGTTCCGAGGAATGGGGTCTTAAATCCGGATTATGATGAAGGAATGGTGGAGGATTTTCCAGTGGTTAAATATAAATTTCCAGTTGATATTGGAAATAAATCTACTATGGGTCAGCAAAGTTTGAGCATTTTCCATTTGAATTGTCAAGGTCTTTCTAGTTCATTTAATTTTTTAACCAAACTATGTAAGTTTTCTGAGTTGGATGTGCTTGCATTAAATGAAATGTGGCTTCGTAATCATACAATGAGTCTACTTGAAATTGATAGTTATGACTGTGTGATGCAAGAAAGAGGATCACGATTACATGGTAGGTTGGCTTTATATTGCAGGAAGAATATTTCAATGAAAATACGGAATGATCTACGGGTAAATAAAGAGATGGTTTTTGAATCATTGGTGGTTGAACTTTGTAAGTCAGGAAAATTTTTCTTTGTGTTGGCTGTTTATCGACCTCCATCTGGAAATGTGCAGGAATTTAATGATTTGCTGGAGCGGCAAATGGATAAGTTGTCAGGTTTAAATCGCCCATGCTTTGTTTGTGGAGACTTTAATCTTCTTCTATTTTCAGTAAATGTAAACCCGAGAGTTTGTGATTTTTTAAATTTTATGTTGGGTTACGGTTTAAGACCGACAGTTAATATATGTAGTCGAGTGACTTTGCGCTCAGAATCACTTTTGGATAGTATATTTGTTAATGTGAAGTATGATTTTGCTGATGTTATTTTGAATGATGTTTCTGATCATTTTGGTGTTCTTGTTGTTATTAGAGAGTTTGGTGTCCCTACAGCTATGAATATACCACCACAAATTTCTGCATCGAAAATGGATGCTGAGGCTCTTAACATATTCAGAAGAAAATTAAAGAACACTCAATTTGACTTTTTAGAAAGTAGTGATTTGCAAGTGAATGAAAAGTTTTCATTGTGGTATTCAGAAATAACTAAATTACTAAAAGAAATTTGTACAGTTATTAAAAAACAATCTTTTTATGTCACCCCAAGAAAACCCCGGGTTACTAGAGGACTGATGACGGCCGTATCAACTAGAAAACTCCAACATAAATATTATTTATTGTCTTCAGAGGTGAAAGTGAGATTCATGAAGTATAATTTTGAACTCAATAACCGATTACGAGCAGCGAGAATTAATTATTATAGAAATGAGTTTAAAAAAAAGTGCAGGTAATCCCAGGCAAACGTGGAGAGTAATTCAGTCTGTTCTGAGCCCTTCCAAAAGTTCAATTTTACCTGAAAATTTCAACACTGATGCTTCGATTGTAGATAATATGTGTGATCATTTTTCTATTGTTGGTAAACGGATAGCGAACTCCACGAGAAAATTTTCTGAGGATGGAACATACCACCAGTTTTTACCCGAGGACTGCATTTCTGAAACCAGTAACTGCTAGTGATACGTACCACATTTTGGAACATGAGAAATAATGCTTCGGGTGCTGACTTCCTTTCATTGCGTGTACTTAAGTATGTTTTCTCGGAAAGATGTGACCAGGTTTGTGTTCTATTTAATATGTGCCTAAAAGTTGGTGTTTTTCCCGATTTTATGAAAATTGCTATAGTGGTTCCGCTTTTTAAGGGCGGAGAAAAAATTTGCCGAATGATTATAGGCCTATTTCATTGCTGCCAGTTTTATCGAGAGTTTTTGAAAAATTGATTAGTGGCAGGATGGTTGATTTTCTTGAGAATAAAAAGTATTTTTAGTAAAACTCAGTTTGGATTCCGTAAAGCAATGTCGACAGATCAAGCTCTTCTTTTTCTCATGACTTTTGTGAACGATGCTCTGGACCAAGGGTGGAAAGTTGCATCTGTTTTTTTGGACATTGTGAAAGCCTTTGATGCAGTGGACCATGGAATTCTTCTGGTGAAGCTGAGGAATTGTGGTTTTCAAGGTATGTTTTATCGTCTATTGGAATCTTTTCTCCAGGATAGAAAGCAGTTTGTCAGTGCTGGTGAAATTAAATCGCAAGTTAAAAGTGTTGAATTCGGTGTCCCTCAAGGGTTTGTTTTGGGGCCACTACTGTTTCTTATATATTGATGACCTGCGAAATGCTATCAATGGAGTGTCTTTTGATTTAAAATGTCGTGATACTGGAGCATCAAAATCTGTTTTGCCTTATTTTGCTGATGACACGCATCTAACTGTTGCTGCAAAAACCGGGAAAATGCTTATACAGAATCTTCAGACTGGCATGTTAAACATTGAAAATGGATGAGGGTTAACAGACTTCAGCTACACCATGCAAAATCCCATTTTGTAATGTATAGGAGAAGTAGCAATTACTACCCTTGAATTGAAAAAATACAGTTCGGTGAAAATATTCTGCCTCGGGAAGTTTCGACAAAGTATCTAGGGATGATTGTTGATGAGTGCCTTAACTTCAAAGAACACATTTCATGTGTTAGTGGCAAGGTTGCAAGAAATGTTGGGACGATGAGGAAACTGAAGCACTTTTTTCCAAAAGACATTATGAGATTGCTTTATTTTTCTTTTGTTCACCCATACCTTCTATATGGTTGTCTTGTGTGGTCAAGCACGTTTTTAATGCACCTTCGTCCCCTTAGAAGTTTACAAAATAATGCCCTACGTGTTTTAACTGGAGATAATCATAATATGTCTGTTAGACATACATATAATCAAGTAAATATATTACCGATGGCTGGATTATTCCGTTTTTACAATGCTCTTTTTATGTTTAAATATACACACGCGTTATTACTTGAGTGTTTTAGGGAAATGTTTACAACTAGTGGTAATTTTCATAATTACTCGACTAGAACATCAACACTAGTTCGGCGACCTCATGTTATTACAATGCGATCCGTTTTTTCCATAAGAAATGTTGGCCCTCGGGTGTGGGAACCATTAACGCAGGCAATTTCAACAATTGATGAGCTAAATGAATTTCGCAGTAAATTAAAAGAACAGTGTTTGTCTACATATGAGTTTTAATCCTTGCTGGGCGAGTTTTCTCTCAAGTGATTGTGACACTTTTTTGGGGGGAGGGCGACGAGAAGGTAGAATAGAATTAATGATTTTTAGTTTTGTGTCTTTGGTATCCAATTAGGTCGTGAAATTTTTAGAAATTAATTTATTTCGTTTATTTTTATTTATTTATTTTCTTATTATTATTTTTTGCCCTTTTTTTGGGGGGGGGGGTCTAAGGATGGCTGGTAGTAACTGTGTATGTAGGGTTTTGTAAAGTGTGATGTCTGCCCATACAAGTTTAATAAACTTCGGGTTTTGTTTTTAATGTGTTATATTTTTTTTAATAAAACCTTTTTCTCTCTCAATTGGGCTGTAAAGTTGCGCAGGTACTGTCTAGTAGAAAGTGGTTCCAAACAAGTCAATTTTACTGTATATGCTGGTTCTTTTGGCAGGGCCCCTGCACCTTGCATTATGTTGGATTGCTAGTCTGCACTCCAATGTTACTTTGAATTTTACTCTGTTTCATTCAGCCATTTCCTAGAACCATGCATTTTGACTGCATGTTTGAATCATGCAATATTTCTATGGTGGTTGTCTTAGGGGTTACTCTCTACTGCACGATTGGCAGAGAATGAATACTCATTTGCAGGGATTCTGCGCTATAGGGTCATAACTTTTCAGCAAAGTTTCTATCAAAATACTTACACCTACTGCACAGAGAAACAAAACCAGAAAGAAAATTTTCATACAAATATTTAATTCCAGTTACTGGAATGTCAATTTAATTTTTCTTGAGCATTAATCATGAGTAATTTTATTTTTAATTGTCAAAATTTAGTTGCCGTCACGTAACATTGAAAAAATCACACTTTAGCATTCAAAAACTGCTGGGCAAATACAAAGAATTATTTTTTGACAAATTACATGGGGAAGATGATTTTCGGAGAGATTTCGAAAATTTGGGAAAACCTTTTTTCGGGGAAACACGGAGACTTTTGGGGAAATATCCAAAAATTTGGGGACGATGGAAGCACTGGGAGGTATTTGAACTCTTTTCCAAAGCCATTTTAATTCTCTTGCTCTTCGGATCTGCTTCTCCACCCCTCTTTGAATAAGACACGCTTGTCCTCTCTAGAATTTTTTTTTGTCAGACCATGATAAAATGTGCACTCATCTTTCATTGTCAGACCTTTTTCCAGTAATTAGAAAATATTATTGGGAAGCTTGAAAGCTCGAAAAGCGATCTTGAGATGGTTTCTCTCAGCTGCTAAATTTGATTTATTAAATAAGAGATGTTCTAGGGTATCAACTTCTTTTTCCACAAACCCGACAATTCTGCGTATCACTTAAAGGCCGGACACATTTAACTTTTTTCGGCAACTATTTCAGCAGCTCAAAACACTAGCGGTACAAAATCAACGAACTATGCGCAAAATTTTCAAAACTAAACATCATGGACACCAATAGTCAAGTGTAGTTTACCAATAGTTTCATTATTGATGTAGCTGGGTCTTTCATCACATACATCTCTGGCTGAATTTTTTTCGCGTTTTATATTTTTTGCTTTCTTTTCTTTTCTTTATGATCATATTGAAATTCGGTGTCGTTTTTTTAAAACGGTATCGAAAATTAGAAATTTTTCAAACTCGAAATACTGCCGTTTTCTTTGCAATTCAGTTTAGATTTGGCAAATTGGTACCGAAAAACGTTAGATGTTTCCATTCTTTCAGATTCCAACTCATCAAAAAGTGATTCAGTCTTAGTGATAGAAACCTTTAGCCAGTTGAAGAGTAATTTATTTTCTCACTTCAGGAACGGTTATTTTTTTTTTAGACGGGAGCTGGCAGACTCACTTACCAAAAACTTTTATTGTGTTGCGTAATGTCAGGCTATCAACTGGTTCTGATGACTCCCGCTAACTGTATCTCGTGTTATTGGCAAGACTGTCTACCGTAACGCTATGCGGGATTCCGACATGACTGAGAAAGTGCTGGAAGACAATGTTCCTTCCAAATCTAGTGACAGAAGAGCTTTGTTTTCTGGCTAAGAGAACAATGTAACAAAGAAAATCATAAGCAGCGTACTAGCGCTTCCTAAGTAAAGAACGATGTGGGCACAATGTGTTTTTTTTTCTTCAGCTGGGCACTTCGTATCGAAGGAGTTGTCGTAGAAACTTCGAAAAGGGCTCATTCGATTGGAAATTTGAGTGGCTAGTGCCCTTTTTAATAGTCGAAAGTGATTGGAGGGCAACTAGCCCCCCCACGCCCATCATTCCCCCAAATACTTCCAATCAAAATTTCGAGATAGCCATTTTGTTCAGCGTAGTTGATTTCCAGATAGAAAATATGTTTTTGAGGAGGACACTCCCCCCACAACCCTCGGGGCAAGGGTTTTAAGTTATATCCTGAGGGCATATAAGAACGATGTTGGCACAATGTACTATGTATTATTTTTTTTCCTTTAGAGCAGGGCACTTCATATGGAAGAGGTCGTCATAGAAACTTCAAAAGAGATTCAGTCGATTGGAAATTGAGAGTTCTAGTGCCCTTTTTAATAGTCGAAAGTGATTGGAGGGCAACTAGCCCCCCTACCTCCGTCATTTCCCCAAACACATCCAATCAAAAGTTTGAAATATTTATTTTGTTCAGTGTTGTTGATTTCCAGATAGAAAATATGTTTTTGAGGAGGACACTCCCCCCCAACCCTCAGGACAAGGGTTTTAAGTTATACCCTGGGGGTATATAAGGTTTTTATAGAAGTCCTTGTCGTAGAAACTTCAAAACATGCTCATTCAATTGGAAATTTGAAGGGCTAGTACTCTTTGTAATAGTCGAAAGTGATTGGAGGGCAACTAGCCCCCCCACCCATCATTCCCCCAAACACATCCAATCAAAATTTTGATATAGCCATTTTGTTCATCTTAGTTGATTTCCCAATAGAAAATATGTTTCTGAGGATGACACTCCCCCACAACCCTCAGGACAAGGTTTTAAGTTATGCCCTGAAGGCATATAAGGTTTTTATAGAACGCGTTGTCGTAGAAACTTAAAAACAGGCTCATTCGATTGGAAATTCAAAGGTCTAGTGCCCTTTTTAATAGGCGAAAGTGATTTGAAGGCGACTAGCCCCCCCCCGTGCCCATCATTCCCCCAAACACGTCCAATCAAAATTTTTAGATAGCCATTTTGTTGAGCGTAGTTGATTTCCAGATAGAAAATATGTTTTGAGGAGGACAATCCCCCACAACCCTCAGGGCAAGGGTTTTAAGTTATGCCTTGTGGGCATATAAGCTTTTTATAGAAGGGGTCGCCGTAGAAATTTCAAAAGGGGCTCATTCGATTGGAAATCGAGAGTTCTAGTACCCTTTTTGATAGTCGAAAGTGATTCGAGGGCAACTAGCCCCCCCCCCACGCCCGTCATTCCCCAAAACACATCCAATCAAAATGTTGAGATAGCCATTTTGTTCAGCGTAGTTGATTTCCAGATAGAAAATATGCATATAAGAACGATATAGGCACAATTATTATTTATTAATTTTTTGCTTTAGAGCAGGGCACTTCGTATCGAAGAAGTTGTCGTAGAAACTTCGAAACACACTCATTCAATTGGAAATTGGAGTGGCTTGTTCCCTTTTAATAGTCGAAAGTGATTGGAAGGCGACTAAAATCCATTTCACGCTCACCATTTCCCCAAACACATCCAATCAAAATTTTGAGATAGCCATGTTGTTTAACGTAGTTGAAAGTTCTGGAAATTCGGTCTTAGAGGATGACAACCACCCCAACAGACTTTAGGGTAAGAGTTATAATTTATGCCCTGGTGGCATATAAGGTGTTTATAGGAAGCGTTGTCGTTTCCAAAGGATATCATTTGATTGAAAATCTAAAGGTCTAGTGTCCATTTCAATGGTCGAAAATGATTGGAAGGCTTGATATTTCTATAGTAAATATCGATGTGGGTATGATATATTATTTTTTGTCTTTTTTGTTGTTTAGAACAAGGCACTTCATACCGAAGGAGTTGTCGTGGGAACTTCGAAAAGGACTCATTTGATTGAAAATAGAAAGGGCTGATGCTCTTTTTACTAGTCAAAAGTGATTTGAGGGCAACTAATCCCCGTTCCACTCCCACCCTCCCACACCCACCTTCCCACGCCAACCCTCCCATTTCTGCTCTTAAAATTTAACCAAATCAAAATAGCGTAATTTTATCCAAGTTATCAAAGAAAGCAAACAGATTTTTTTTTGCGAATGGTATCAATTTTCTATTTCAGGTCAACTAGAGGAGGGATGAAACTAAATTAAACAGTATTATTTGTGTCCAGATTTTATACAAATAGCAGGCCAAACTATAAAGTCTTAAAAAACGAAAAGATTTTAAGTATTATTTTCTTTTTCCCTTAAAAGACTATGTCAATATAAAACGAACAGAAATTAATTTAAAAAACTTTTTCTCCAAAATAATTTTTCAAAGAAAAGTAAAGAACTCTATTAAACCAAAAATGACAAAAATTAAATCAAATAATCTACCAAGCGTGAAACTACTACAAATCTACATCGATAAATAAATGAAACCCAAAACAAACAGAAATTACAATAATTAACCGAGTCAAACTCAAAACGAGCAGAAATTAACATAAGTTGGGTGCAAAACCCCTATGCTTTCCCAAGCCCAGAACAAAAGTTATAAAAATGAAATCATTTGTATTCAGACAACACGAAAAAGGTTAAATGGATTTATCCGAAGCCTAAAATTGAAGAAGAAGAAGAAAAAGAAGCTGTCAGTTAAAGCTTTACTAAGCTTAGCTTTACTAAGCTTTACGAAGAACGATTTTACGAGGCTGAGGTTTCAAATTGTTCATAGACAATCACAGACAACAGCAACATTTTAAGAAATTTAAAAATACATTTCTTGTGAATTATTGTCTCGATTAATCAGTAGTTGTACCGAACCAATCGTGCTCAAAATCCTCCTCAGGGCCAAACTGTGGTGTTTTCTTTTGTGGATGGTGAAGTTTTCCCCACAGTAGAGTGCAGACGGTCTTTTATCACATTACTATAATTTCCTGTTTATCTTAAAGCTCTTTCCAATTGGGAATGCAAAGAACTCCCCTAAAAAAAAGTCCCTCCGGATCCCACCCTAAATACTAATGAAATTGATCCACTTTTGCCCCATCTTGGCTGGTCAAGCTCTCTATCACAAAGCTCACATGAAAGCTCAAATTCTGAGAATAGGACAATGATGTTGGAGCTAATGTCACCATAGATGATAATGGATTTCAAGAGGTCCTTTCTAGGAGCTCCAAAAAAAGGTAAAAACGTCCGCAATCAAAAGTATTTCCCCTCTCCCTGTCCAAGTTTCTCCTTCCCAAAACTTAGGCATTTACCTCAAAATTATTCCTAATACCCCCTTTGAAATAACAAAGATTACTACAATAATGGTTGCAATTTTCAAAATGTTAAAATCAATTTTTTCTCTTAACATTCACCGCGATAGATCTTTGCTAATAGCGGTCCAAGATCAGAAATCAGTAGACATAATGCTTAATCTAAAATCTCTTCTGAATACCCCAATTAATTCATCTAAATGGAACCCAAAACAATCCCCAACAAATATAGTAGTATATAATGTTCCCCTAGAAATACCAATTCAAGAGTTAAAAGAAGAGCTCTCAGATAGGGCTGTTAACGCAATCCCTGTAGAAGATGTCACTCAACTGGGTAAATCTAACTCTAATGGATTTAAAACAAGTAGATCTTTCTTATTTACACTGAAGGAAAAAATTAATATCCCAGAAAAGTTAATCCCATTTGGGCAAATCAAACCGCACAAGGAACACAAGCCAAAGCCTATCCAGTGTCAGAAGTTTCTCAAACTGGAACACAAAACAAATAAATGCAATGAAATTCTCCTAGCTTGTAGTAATTGTAAAGGCTCCCATCCTAAAGAGTTGAAAACTTACAACAACACTCAGCCTACATGTATCAACTGTAAAGGCCCACATGAATCCACCAATAGATCACAATGCCCTGCATATAAGAAAAGAGCACTAACACTCCAAATTGCAACAGAGAAGGCCTTTCCATACTCTTTTGCAGCTATGGAAGCAAATGCTGCCCAATCACACCAAATAAAACCCATATTGAAATCAAATAAAACTCCCAAGTCAAACACTCCCAATGCATCAAGTACTCCTTATAAAACACCATCCTTTAAGCCCCCAAGCTCACATCTCTATCAGAAAGAATCACCAAGCCAGCAAGCCTCCTTGCCTAGTGAGATGAGGTCGGCCTGGCACCCCCTCCCAACAAGAAACAAACCAGAAACACTACCAGGAATTAATCCCTTAACTGACAAACTGGATGCACAACCAAACATGCAAACCCCAAATATATGCTTATTCATTCTAAACTGCAATGCAGTTCAGGCCATGAATATACAACAACAACAGAAAACAAAAATCATTGCCAAATTTTCAAAAATTAACATCCCAAATCATATGCTCATTCAATCAAAAAAATATATTGCCCTTCTGTTAACAAAACTGATCATTGATAAACAGACAAACAAAAAACAAATCAACTGCACAACATACACGAATACTCAAATGGAACGTAAGGTCACTTACAGAAAATAAGTTAAATTAACTAATATCTTTTATGAATAATAATTCCATCAATATTGCTTGCCTCCAGGAAACTCATTTAACCAAAAATCAACAAATTAAGTCTCTGGGATACACTATCCTGAGAAAGGATAGATCATCAGAGAGAAAAGGAGGTGGAGTAGCTTAAATAGTTAAAAATAATATAAAATTCTGTGGATGCAATTGGTATCAGTGTTTGGCTGAATAATACAAAAACTTACATATTAAGCTTTTATAACCCTAATGGCCAAACTACAGATGCCATGGATTTCTTCAGCTATATAAATAATTCTAATATGTTGAAAAATATCGTTATTTGCGGAGACTTTAATGCCCACAGCCTTTTGTGGGGGAATAAACCAGCAAATAAAGCTGTTAAGTTCATTGAACGTATGATTTCAAATAATAATGAACTAGCTGTTGCTATCCCTCCAAACCTGAATACATATTTCAACCCCAAAAGTGGCAGTTTCTCTACAATTGACCTACAAATTGTGTTTTTAAATATCTTTAACAAAATTTATATAGCATAAATAAAATTGATAGTCTATGTGCTAACACCTTTCTCATAGTTTACTCCCTAAACGAACCTAGTGAAACTCTATCACATACCTCCAAATATATTAACACTAAAGCAAATTGGCCTATGTTCCAAAATAAGCTAAATGATGAAATTATAAGTTTCACCCAAAATCCATGCATTTCAAACGCAACAGTTGACACGCAAGCTGAAGTTTTGGCTTTACTAATAAATACAGCTAATCATGCTATCCCCAGGACAACACCCAGGAAAACCTTCCCTAAACATATTCCCAAAGCAAGGTGGAGAAATGAGTGCCAAAATAAATGGAAAACAAAAAAGGCAGCTAGGAGAACATTCTTAAAAAAACCATCACCTACTACATATTTAAAAAAATTACAAGCAGAATCTAATCTAAAAAGGACCATAATAAATGCTAAATATAACTACTGGAATAATTTTGCAAATAATCTCTCCAGAGAAACACCTGCGCCAATTATACATAAAGTCATAAGCCACATCTGTGGAAAAAAGACTTCCCCCAACCCACTCCTGTATGAGCTTATACATAATAATACCCATTATGTCAATGATAATGAAAAGTCTAAGCTATTTGCCACTATTTTTGTTAACAAGCTAACATCAAATAATTGTAGCAAAATGCCCCCAATTCCTATGAACCCAAGATACCAACCTCGCCCAGGATCTGAGTATATAACCAGTCCATTTTCAATCCAGGAAATTAATAATGCAATACATCATATTAGGACCAAGACTAGCGGCAGCTATGATAATATACACCCTACATGAATAAAGAATCTCACCCCTTCGCACAAACAGGAACTTCTAAATTGCTATAATCATGCTTGGGCTTCATCTGTGTTCCCCAATATCTGGAAATATTCGTCCCTCCTACCAATCCTGAAGAAAAATAAACCCAAAAATAGCCCTGAGTCTTATAGGCCCATAATGATTACTCCTCTGATGAGGAAAATAATGGAGAAAATGATCTATTACCAACTCCTCTGGTTTGTTGGAAAAAATAATATGATCCCTCACACTCAAACTGGATTCAGGAAACACCATTCCTCAACAAATGCTTTCATATTGTTAACAAATGCAATAAAAGAATCATTCTCAAAAAATAATGTCCTAGTTGCAGCTTTCCCAGATTTTGAAGGGGCATATGACAATATGAACCACCAAATCCTTTTAATTAAACTTGCAAACCTTGGACTACCCCCCAAGCTAGTATATTTTATAAAATTTTTAATGCAATTCTAAAGTTTCATTGTTTGTGTAGGTCCGGCCTTTTCACCCCAAAATACAATAATCAAAGGCCTTCCTCAGGGAGCAGCCCTTAGCTTCCTCCTCTTTGTTTTATATCTCTTGGGCATGAGCTTCCCCCACACGAATCTACAATATGCTGATGATCTGGTACTATGGTCATCTAGCAACACCTTTGAGATTGCACAGTCAAAGCTGCAAATGTCACCTTTCCAATTTGATAAATTCTCTCAACATTCAGATTTACCCATTGCACCTACCAAGTCAAAAATAATCCAATTTCACCGAAATCGAAATCATGTCAATGCAAGACTAACTCTAAATGGAACAACTATTCCAGAAGATAATCATATTAATTACCAAGGTCTCATGCTTGACCAAAAACTTAATTTCCACCTCCACATTTCAAACACAATAAAAAAATGCTATAGAAAAACAATTATACTAAAAAGACTTCTTTCCACACCCTGGGGCTGTAAGGAAAACCTTACTCCAGTTTTGTAAATCACATATAAGACCCCATATTGACTATGGGCTCATCGTCTATGGTGCAGGTGCAAAGACCCAGATGCAAAATATTGAAACAATACAAAACGATATGATACGTCTCATATTTGGTCTTGGGAAACCCACAAGCACCGATTTTCTTCCTATGGAGAGTGGATTAACAACAATAAGGAAGAGACGTAGCTTTCTCTTGATAAAACATCTTACAAAAATTGAATCAAATAGCTCACACACCTAAACAATTGGTTAAGAAATCAAGCCATGTATAGAGGCATTGCAGATGAGTATTCCAATATCCAGAAGAAGTTTTCTGTACCCGCAAAGTCTATTGCACCTATTTTCCCCCAATCCCCTCCATTGAATTGGTCAATCCCCATAATAAATACTGATTTCTCAAAGTGGAATAAAGATTTAACCCCCATTGCTTTTGTCCAGAAAAAATTTGCTGAACTTAATACAATTACTTATAAAAACCATTTCCAAATCTTTGTTGATGGGTCCAAAATGAATGAGAAGGTAGCAAGTGGTGCCTTCCTTCCTCATCTGAAAATTGCAATGGGTGAGAGATTGTATAATAATGTATCTATAATGTCTGCATAGTTAAATGCCATAATCATGGCATTAGAACACCTTATGGAAAATCAACCCTTGATTGCTAATTCAAATAATATTATAGTTTATTCTGACTCTTTATCAAGCCTTGAGTTGCTGTCTTCAGCTCCGCAGTATAAGCTGGATATTGACACTTATCATTGTCTTAGTATTATAGATAATCTTGCTTCAAGTGGCATAAGAACTTATCTTCAGTATATTCCTAGCCACTCTGGTATAAGTGTTAATCATCAGGTTGATGAAATAGCAAAAATGGTATAAATATTGACCAGCCAAGTGGGAGACCAATCCCCATTAAAGATATTTACCGATGGAGACTATCAGATATTATGTTTAATTAGAAAAATCCTACTCTTTCCCCCTTTCCCAATAAGTATTTTTCTAAAATTTATCATTGAATTCGTTCTGGAACAAATGGACTAAACTTTCTTGCATTCTCGTATAACTCCTTGAGTCGAAAGATCTACTGAAAGATATCTGAGAATATCTAATAAATAAGAGACAACCAAGCCAGTAGCTCTGTAGGCCACAGAGTGAAACAAAAGGAAAAGGGCTAAATAGTATCAACTGAAAACCCCCCTGCTGTGAAATAGAAGAAGAAGAAGATACTAACCAAGCAAAAGATGGGAAAGGAGAACAAAGGTGGGACTTTCTTTTGTACAGGAACGTGTGAGCACATAGCACCAAGATGAAGCTCTTAAAAGAGGAGTTTTTAATTAGGTGCATAGTCTTGGCTACTTTGAATTTTGACAGTTTATCTAGGCTAGCCTGGGCTGCCAACAAGCAAGACTCCGAGTTAAAGGTCTAGAGCATCCTAGGGGCTATTGAGAAAGAAAACTTGTTAAGAAAACAATTATTGCTTAAAAATATCCAGAATAATTGTAGATCACACATTTTGACTGGAGCTCCACTGTCCTGGCTTACTGAATTACTTTTTTGTCTGGCTGCTTATTTCAAATTATAATCCTCTAAGGCCTAGAAATAAGGAAAGAGCAGAGATAGTAGGTTGACAACAGTACTTCTGGCACTGGATATATTCCTGAAAGTTTTGTTCACCTAACTTAACTAGTTGAGACGGTAAAAGACCAGTAAAAGGACCTAGAACTTTACCTGTATAATAAACATTTACCTGGTAGGCTAAATTTCAAATGAAAAACTTGGTTTAGGTTAATTTAGTATAAGACAAGAAAATAGTAACATTTGCAGACTGCTGCAACTTTTAGGTATGACAATCTAGTTGTAACTAGCCTAACACATCATTTGGTCATAAAATGGCCCATAAGTTAGCATGGTACTTACATGATGGTAAGACAGCTAATCTCATTAATTACATTATTATAAACTAAAGGTATATTTTGAAGCCAAAAATACTGCCATGTACACAAATAATGTAAACATACTTTACTACTTTACTCCCAACATCTCTAATTTGCAATCTGGTGCACATCTTGGAATGCCACATGTGTTGCACAGTTCCACCACAGGAAATTTTATCCTGCTTGGCATGCACCATCTCACCACCTGCATCCTTGGGCACAGGATTTCTGAGAGTGGCAGCCCTTAGAACTGCCCATAGATTTTTTTTTCATCTTTTGTAAGTAGGCTACAAAGTATAATCACCTACAGAACAAGTACTGACAAAACCTATCCTTTCCACACAAAAAAAGTGACCCTTTTTCTGTGTCTCCAGAGAAAATTCCATACCTATGCAAACCTGGCAACTAAATACCATAGTTACATAACTCAATACAACTTTCCCAGTCACTTGTTGCCTGAATCACACTCTAGCATAATTTATTGGCTTGTAGCAAAGTACTTTGGCTTGGAGCAATTAAGTAGTACAGCACTTTGTGTCTAGAGGCGCTGAGGTACGTGGGGTCACTTTTGGAGAGTTTTGTCAGTACTTGTTCTGTAGGTGATTATACTTTGGTAGGCTAGAAGGCTTCAAAACTAGCTATAGATTCTGACATTTATTCCAGTCATCTTAGTATCAAAGGAAAAGAATATAACAATGTTTCAACTGGTTTTGGTTGATATGAACAGTCTTGTTGAATTTGTGAATTTGTTCAAAAATCCCTTTGTGTACAAATAAGATGAAGCAAGGAACTGCACTCAACCCCAAGTTCCATTTTGAACAAAAGAAACATCTCCTTTCAAGTTCTTTTCTCACTATCATTCCTCTTTTATAGTAGGCCTATATTTCACAATATAAATTTTTCATAATACAAATACAGAAAGGAAGGAATTTGACTTTACAATTATTCACACTAAACATCCATTCAAAATTGATGATTTGGAATATCCAAACCCCTTTTCAAAATGGAAATTTAAAAGAAACAACTAGTCAAAATCATATGTCTAGAAGTTGGGTATATTAGTTGCTATGTCAACACATGTTGTTTTGTATTTACAACACTATGTCAAGTCAGACATAGTCATCTATAGTTTCATAACATTATTTTTTGGCTGCCCAACAAAGTTGCCAGTTTTTGGTGCCCAAGTGTGACTCAGACTTTCATCTTAAGAGATTAAAATACAGCTTAAAGCAAGTTAAATATTTAAATCCTTGTTATGCTCCATGATGACATCTATAGGAATTACTTTTTGTATGGCTGCTTATTTCAAATTATAATCCTCTAAGGCCTAGAAATAAGGAAAGAGTAGAGATGGTAGGTTGACAACAGTACTTCTGGCACTGGATATATTCCTGAAAGTTTTGTTCACCTAACTTATCTACTTTCCAGAACAGCAACAAGCACCTCAAGTAGAACTTTACCTGTATAATAAACATTTACCTGGTAAATTTCATGAAAAACTTGCTTTAGGTTAATTTAGTGTAAGACAAGAAAATAGTAACATTTTAAATTAACATTTTCGAACGTAACATAATATTTATTTAATGTAACATTTTCGATTTTAAAACAAATTGCAACAGCAACCTTATAAGAAAATTAAAATATATTTTCTTGTGAATTATTATTGCTTCTAATCAGCAGTTGTACCAAACCAATCCTGCTCAACTCATCCTCAGGGCCATACTGTGGTGTTTCTCCTCCCCAGAGTATAGTGCAGATGGTTTGATATCACTCTATTTTCCCTTCTTGTTTAGTTTTTTTTTTTTTTTTAAAGCTTTTTCCAATAGGCAATGTTTAGAAGTCCTCCAAAAAAAAAAGTACCACCAGATCCCAAATCAAATTTCAGTGAAAGTGCCATAGTGAAAGATACCCATCTTGGCTGGGCATGTACACTATCTCAAAGTTCAAATCATAGCTCCAATTCAGAGAATAGGACAATGATAAGTGTAGGGGTTAATGTAACCATAAATGATGATAATGGGTTTCAAGAGGTCCTCTCTAGAAGCTCTAAAAAAAGGAAAAAAATCTCCCCATCAAAAGCATTTCCCCTCTCCCTGCTCAAGATCCTTCCTCCAAAAACTTAGGAATTTACCTTAAAAGCACTCTTAATACCCCCTTTGAAATTAAAATGATCACAGCGATAAGTTGCAATTTTTAAATAGCTAAAATCAAAGTTCTCTCTTAACATTAACTGTGATGGATCTCTGCTAATAGCTGTAGAAGATCAGAAATCAGCAGATACAATAATTAACCTAAAATCCCTTCTGAATACCCCAATTATTGCATCTAATTGGAACCCAAAACAATCACCAACAAAAATAGTAGTTTATAATGTTCCCCCAGAGATATCCACTCAGGAGTTAAAAGAAGGCCTCTCAGATAAGGCTGGAAACACAATCCCAGTTGAGGATGTTACCCAACTTGGCAAACCTAACTCTAATGGCCTAAAAACTAGTAGATCCTTCTTATTCACACTGAAGGAAAAAATTAATATCCCAGAAAAATTATTCCTATTTGGGCAAATCAAACCACACAAGGAATACAAACCTAAGCCTATCCAGTGTCAGAAGTGTCACAAACTGGGATACACAACATACAAATGCAATGAAATTCTCTGAGAGTAATTGTAAAGCTTTCCATCCTAAAGAGCTGACAACTTGCAACAACACTCAGCCTACATGCATCAATTGCAAAGGCCCACATGAATCTACAAATAAATCATTATGCCCTGCATACAAGAAAAGAGCTCTAACACTCCAAATATCAACATAGAAGGCCATCCCAAACCCCTTAGCAGCAATGGAAGCAAAAGCTGCCCAACAATACCAAATAAAGCCTGTAATGAAACCAACCAAAACCCCCAAGTCAAACACCCCCAATGCATCAAGCACCCCATATAAAACACCATCTTCTTAGCCTCCTAGCTCAAATCCCTATGAGAAGGAATCACCAAGTCAACAAGCACCCTTGTCCGGTGAGATGAGGTCAGCCTGGCCCCCCCTCCTAAGAAGAAACATACCAGACATACTACCAGGAATTAATCCCTTAACCGACAAACAGGATTCAAAACCAAAAATGCAATTCCCAAATATATGCTTATTCATTCTAAACTGTAATGCAGTTCAGGCCATGAACATACATCAACTACAGAAAACAAAAATCATTGCAGAATTGGCAAAAATCTATATCCCAGATGATATGCTCATTGAAGCAAAAAAAGATCTTGCTTTACTTTTAACAAAGCTGAACATTGATACAGAGCCATATGAAGAATAAATCAACAACGCAACATATATCAATACTCCAGTGGAATGTAAGATCACTCACAGAAAAAAAGCTAAATGAACTAACATCTTTTATGAATAATAATTCAATTAATATTGTTTGCCTCCAGGAAACTCATTTAACCCAAAATCAACAAATTAAGTCTCTGGAATATACTATCCTCAGAAAAGATCGATCTTCAGAGAGAAAAAGGAGGTGAGGTAGCTTTATTTTTTAAAAATAATATAAAATTTTGTGGCATCAATTTTCCAGATTTTACAAATGATGTTGATGCAATTGGTATCAGTGTTTGGCTGAATAATTTAAAAACCTACATAATAAGCTTTTATAACCCTAATGGCCAAACTACAGATGCCAAGGATTTCTTTAATTATATAAATAATTCTAATATGTAAAAAAATGTCATTATTTGTGGAGATTTCAATGCCCACAGCCTTTTGTTGGGGAATAAACCAGCAAATAAAGCTGGTAAATTCATTGAGCATATGACTTCAAATAATAATGAATTAGCTATTGCTGCCCCTCCAAACCTGAATACATATTTCAACCCCAAAAGTGGCAGATTCTCCACAATTGACCTACAAATTGTGTCATTAAATTTTTTGAACAAAATTTACAAAAATAAAATTGATAGTCTATGTACTGACTACTTTGCTATAGTTTGCTCCCTAAATGAACCTGCTGAAACTATATCTCATACCTCCAAATATATCAACACTAAAGCAAATTGGTCTATGTTCCAAAATAAGCTAAATGATGAAATTACAAGTTTCACCCAAAGTTCATGCATTTCTAACACAACAGTTGACACACATGCTGAAGCCTTGACATCTTTACTAATAAATACAGCTAATCATGCTATCCCCAGGACAACACCTAAGAAAACATTCCCTAAACAAATTCCTAAAGCATGGTGGACAAATGAGTGCCTAAATAAATGGAGGATAAAAAAGGCAGCTAGGACAGAATTCATAAAAAACCATCACCTACTACATATCTAAAAAAATTACAAGCAGAATCTAATCTAAAAAGGACTATTATAGATGCTAAATATAAATACTGGAATAATTTTGCAAATAATCTCTCCAGAGAAACACATGAACCAATTATACATAAAGTCATAAGCCACATCTGTACGAAAAAGACTTCCCCCAACCCACTCCTGTATGAGCTTATACATAATAATACCCATTATGACAATGATAATGAAAAAGCTAACCTATTTGCATCTCTTTTTGTTAATAAGCTAACATCAAATAATCAAAGCAAACTGTTCATAATTCCTATGAACCCAAGTTACCAACCACGCCCAGGATCCGAGTACATAACTAATCCATTTTCAATCCAGGAATTGAATAATGCAATACATCATATTAGGACCAAAACTAGCAGCAGCTTTGACAATATACACCCTACATGGATAAAGAATCTCACACCTTCATACAAACAAGAACTGCTAAATTGTTATAATCACGCTTGGGCATCTTCTAGGTTCCCCAATATATGGAAATGTTCATCCCTCCTACCAATCCTAAAGAAAAATAAACCAAAAGATAACCCTGAGTCTTATAGGCCCATAATGATTACTCCTGTGATGGGGAAAATAATGGTGAAAATGATCTATCACAGACTCCTCAGGTTTGTTGAAAAAAATAATATGATCCCTCACACTCAAACTGGATTCAGGAAACACCACTCCTCAACAGATGCTTTCATTTTGCTAACAAATGCAATAAATGAATCTTTCTCAAAAAATAACGTCCTAGTTGCAGCTTTCCTAGATTTTGAAGGGGCATATGCCAATGTGAACCACCAAATCCCTTTAAACAAACTTTAGAACCTCGGATTACCCCCTAAGCTAATATCTATTATTAGATCTTTCATAGAAGTGCGACGTTTCATCGTCTGTGTTTGTTCAGCCTCTTCACCCCGAAAGACAATAACAAAAGACCTACCTCAGGGAGCAGTCCTCAGTTACCTCTTATTTGCCCTATATCTCTGGGACATGAACCTACCTCACACGAATCTACAATATGCTGATGATCTGGTGCTATGATCATCTGGCAACACCTTTCAGATAGCACAGTCAAATCTGCAAAAGTCACTTATCCAGTTTGAAAAATTCTCTCAACATTTAGATTTACCCATTGCACCCACCAAGTCAAAAATAATCCAATTTCACTGGAAGCAAAACCATGTTAATGCAAAACTAACTCTAAATAAAACAACTATTCCAGAAGATAATCATATTAATTACCTAGGTCTCATGCTTGACCAAAAACTTAATTTCCACCTCCACATTTCAAACACAATAAAAAAATTCAATAGAAAAACAAATATACTAAAAAGACTTCTTTACACACCCTAGTGAGGTAAGGAAACAACCTTAGTCCAGTTTTATAAATCATATATACGAACCCATACTGACTATGGGCTCATATTGACTATCGTCTATGGTGCATGTGCAAGGACCCAGATGCAAAAAATTGAAACAACACAAAATGATATAATATGTCTCATATTTGGTCATAGGAAACCCACAAGCACCAAGTTTCTGCTTATGGAGAGTGGATTAACAACAATAAGGGAGAGACATAAGTTTCTCTTGACAAAACATCTTACAAAAATTGAATCAAATAGCTCACACACATTACATAATTGGTTAAGAAATCCAGCCATGTATTGAGGCATTGCAGATGAGTATGCCAATATTCAGAAGAAGTTCCCCATACCAGCAAAGTCTATTGCACCCACTTTCCCCCGCCCCCCCCCCATAGAATTGGTCAAGTCCCATAATAAATAATGAAATCTCAAAGTAGAATAAAGATTTAACCCCCATTGCTTTTGTCCAGAAAAAATTTGCATAACTTAATACAATTACCTATAAAAATCACCTCCAAATATTTGTTGATGGGTCAAAAATGAATGAGAAGGTTGCAAGTGGTGTTTTCCTTCCTCACCTGAAAATTGCAATGGGCGAGAGATTATATAATAATTTATCTATAATGTCTGCTGAGTTAAATGCCATAATCATCGCATTAGAACACCTTAAGGAAAACCAACCTTTGATTGCAAATTCAAATAATATTATCATATATTCTGACTCTCTATTAAGCCTTGAGTTGCTGGCCTCAGCTCCTCAATATAAGTTGGACATTGACACTTATCATTGTCTCAGTATTATTGATAATCTTGCTTGAAGTGGCATAAAAAGTTATTTTCAGTACATTCCTAGCCACTCTGGCATAAGTGGTAATCATCAGGTTGATGAAATAGCAAAAAATGCTATAAATATTGACCAGCCAAGTGGGAGACCAATCCCAATTAGAGATATTTACCAATGGAGGCTATCAGATATTTTTTTTAATAAGATTAATCCCATCCTTTCCCCCTTTCCCAATAAGTATCTTTCTAAAATTTATCATAGAATTCGTTCTGGAACAAATGGACTAAATTTCCTTGCATTCTCATATAAGTTTTCTCATTCAAGTGGTTCAATTTCCCTGTCCCCTCTTTGCAGGCATTGTAATATGAATAATGAAACAATTGACCGCTGCCTATTTGAATGTAATATGCTGACGTCTGCACAACATACCTTGCTTTGTAAACTGTTAAAATGATTCAAACACCATAAAATATCACTATCAGCCAAGAGCCTAGCCAACTATACCTGCACACAGAGCACGGAAATCGATATCTATCATCTTATATTTGAACTCCTTGAGTCAAAAGATCTACTGAAAGATATCTGAGAATATCTAATGAATAAGAGACAACCAACACAGTAGCTCTGTAGCCCACAGAGTGAAGCAAAAAGAAGAGGGCTAAATAGTACCAACTGAAAAGCCCGCCTGCTGTGAATTAGAAGAAGAAGAACATTTGCAGACTGCTGCAACTTTTAGGTATGATAATCTAGTTGTAACTAACACGTTATTTGGTCATAAAATGGCCCATAAGTTAGCATGGTACTTACATGATGGTAAGACAGCTAATCTCATTGATTACATTATTATAAACTAAAGGTATATTTCAAAGCCAAAAATACTGCCATGTACACAAATAATGTAAACATACATCAGTGTTAACCTAAAGGCAAGATTTAGCTAACCAAGATTGGTCATTTGTTGAAAATAAAAATATAGAGGAAGCTTGGCTTGGTTTAAAAAGGATGCTTGTGCAGACAACTGCAAAATTTACAACAACCACTGGAAACAAAGACCAAGAACACTCACTTACATGATGCAAAAAATCAGGCCAGTAATCTTAAAAAAAAGAAACTCTAGAGAAGACATAAGGACATTCCAACACAGGCAAATTATGACAATTTTAAACTGATGCAAAATAAATTCCAGCACCTTACAAGAGAACTTACAAGCAAGTATGAGGATTCCTTAGTAGCAGCCTCAAAAACCAATCCAAAGAATTTTTGGAAATATGCCTCAATTCAAAAGCCTGGTAAACATTCAGTAACAGAACTCTCAGTTAATAAGAATAATATGACTAAACCTGGAAATATTGCTGAAGTCTTGAATAGGCAGTTCAAGTAAGTTCTCACAGCCCCAGATAATGCTCCCTTACCAGAAATGCTGGATTACATTATTGATTTATCATCATCAAATCTCTGGATGTAGAACTGCAGCTCAAAAGATTGAACCCAAATAAGTCTGTTGGCCCTGATGGATTTCATCCCCAGACCTTAAAAGAGCTCCATTTGGAACCTGCCCCTCTGTTCACAAAATTGGGTACTATCCCATTATGTGGGCCTCTCTAAAAAGTCAAGTTTGGTTAATGCTAATGAAATAAAATAAAATAGGATGGATATATAATAGTTTAGAAACAAATTTTGGCTATATATTTGCACATTAGGGGGGTGCAAAGCATTGAATATATTAAATAACCTAGGTACCTTCCCCTCCTCCCCCCTAAACCCCAAAAAAACACAGTTTAATATTGTATAGGGAATGAAAACTTGCTATCATTGCTTGCTCTATAGCAGTTAAGACATCAAAAATGGGTTTTATCATTGCCTACTCTACAGTGATTAACCCAAGAGGTGCTTAATAGGATAGTACCCAAAATTGTTTCAAAAGTCCCTGGATACCAAAGTAGTTCCTCAAGATTGGTGAAATGAAAATATTACACCTGTCCACAAGTGTGGATGTAGGAATAAGATGACCAATTATCAACCCATTGCATGAATTTAACATTCAGAAGTGCAAGTAGCAAAAGAGGAGGAGCTCATACAGGAAGTATTTGAGTGATAGATCATATTAAAATAAAAGGAATTAAGGAAAGTAGAGAATCCATTAAAATATGAATTAAGGAAGTGTAAAGTGGAGGCCATGGATAAAATTGCTGATGGTCTTGAAGATGCAGCCAGATGGCATAATAGCAAAATATTGTGTTGGTATGTTGAAAAATTTAAAGGGAATATTCAGTCTGGAATTGTCCCAGTTAAAGATAGGAATTGGGCCACAATTAGTGATAAGAAAAGAGTTAAAGAGACATGGGCAGAAAATTTATCAGAGTGTGCAAAACAATGATAAAGGTATATGAAATGATATAGAAAAGAATGAAGTAGTTTGCAACATTTCAGATGATAAAAAAGATTTATTTTACAAGGAAAAATTAGAGGCAATGCTAATTGGACTAAGAAAAAAAAAAGTTTATGGTAAATGGATTTTCGAAATATGGTGGTTTGAAAGTTGGAGATAAATTGCTGAAACCAGAACATAATTTGTACTTTACTGAAAACAAAATACTTGTTAAATGTTTTCACTTTTTTGACTTAAATAAATAAAACAATTATTAAAACTTTAAAGAATAAATAGTATATGTATATTCAACTGACAATCCCCGGTCATTTTTTTGTTCACTAAAGTGCAAATTATGTTTTGGTCTTGAGAAGGCATGGGGGTTGTCAGCCCTACTCATGTTAAATTTTGCTTGCTTTGAGTTTGACTTGGTTATTTATGGTAATTTCTCTTTGTTTTGGGTTTCATTTATTTATTGATGGTGAATTCTTTTAGTTCTATGCTTAGAACATTATTTGATTTTATTTCTGCTCATTTTTGGTTTAATGGAGCTCTTTCCTTCTTTTTCACAAACTTCTTTTGTGGAAAAAAATTTTAAAATAAATTTTTGAAAAAGGGGAAGTATGCCAACTTAGCAATTTTAGGAAAACTTAAATTAAACCTCTTTGAGAAAGAAAACCTCTTTAATTAGAAAACCTCTTTAATTAAACCTCTGTGAGATGAGTGGGTGGGGTAATTATAGAGGCCTTAGCTTAGTTTCTATATGAAGCCAAATACTTAATATGATGAACCTTTATAGACTTAAAAATACCATAGGTAATGTATTATGAGCAGAATAGTGTTATTTTAGGAGGAGGTGTATTGACCAGGTTTTTGCTCTTAGATTGATAATTGAGAAATGCTTGAGTCATCAGACTCCTTTAGTCGTCAGTTTTATAGATTATGAGCAAGCATTTGATTCAGCTGATAGAAGAGCTTTAATGAAGGTCCTATCCGTGTATGGTATATCATATATTTTTTCTTTAAGGGACTACTTTGACATTGCTGCAGTTAAGGTAGGAAAATCAGGTTAGTAGCTGGTTTTGAATTTCATTTATTTATTTTAAACAAAAATGGAGTAACCCATAGGCTTGTCTTGTACAAATTAACAGTAAAGAAAACAATAAGCAACAATGCACAAAAGATAATATACATGAAATGAAACCCTGGGTATTGATTTGACACCACAGTTAATTAATAAACTTCTTAGGCTGAACCCATTATAAAAAAAGCAAATACACCAGAATACACAAAGAGACAAATTCATTAAACTCTTTTTAGGAACACTGAGTAAAACAAATCATACAAAATGCCATAAATATTATGGTTCTATATACTGCCCCTTCATAAAAAGAGGTTCCAACCAAAGTTGTTTTAAGAGATGCAACAACATGTTGTTCCTTGAAACAAGATGGTCAGGTAACATGTTTCATGATCTAATGGACCAATTTACAAAAGTCCAAACTTTCTTAGAACCCTTTTCTGATACAATTTTAATGAATCCTGCCATGTGAATAATGGTGAATAATGAAACTGATAGAAATCACTAAAAGACAAATTATTGACACTTTTAATAATTTGAAATACATTAACTAAGTCCGATCTATCCCTCCTGAATTGCAAAGATGGCTCAAACATCTTAGTCTACACCATAAGGCAAGCACTTCAAATAAGGAACAAATTATGCCTGCTTTTGTACTTTTTCAATAAGCTGTGAATCAGATTTTCTTGTTTGATCCTGTCATTGTCTTATACAACTTAGTAAAGCCATTGAGTCAATCAGGGTTGCATTTTATCCCTATTTATATGGATAATTTTGGTGGAGTTTACCCTAAGGAACACAGCAAAGGCTATTGGAGAGCATGGAAGCAAATAAGAAAGTAAAACTCTTTTAGACTTATATTATGCTGATAATTTGAGTGCCCTTGAAATTTTTTTTAGCAAAATGAACAAATTTTTAGAGGTTTTTAGAGTCGTAGGTGCAAGAATGGGTTTGAAAATTAATGTTGAAAAGACTAAGTTGTTTAGACTGGGAATAAGTGAAGGTGAAGAGGTGATGCTATGTAGCAAGAAGATCAATCAAGTAGATAACTTCACTTGCCTAGGTAATAATGTTTGTAAAAGTGGTGATTGCAGGGAAGATGTTAAAAGTAGAATAGTCTTGGCCCATTGTGTTTTTTCACAGTTGAAAATAGTTTGGAAGAGTAGGAAGATGAGTCTGCAAACCAAGATTAGGACAGTGAAAGATAAAGTGGTGATAGTGGCCTAGACTGGTTTTGAAATGTTGAGGAATGACGGAGGAGGATTTGTTAGATGTTTTGAAAAGGAATTGTGTATATATTCTTTTGAGTACTCATTTGACTGGCCATTTCAAACAATAAGCTGTGTACCACATGTGATTCTATTGTGCTTTCTAGGTCTATAATGAGAGAAAGGTTGAGATGGCTAGGATATCTTCTGCAGATAAAGGATGACAGATTGGCCAGTTTGGCCAACCATTAAGGACAAAAAAAGTAAGTTTGTCCCGGAATGGATGTGGTTGTAAAGAAGAATTGAAGGGAAATTGGTGCTTCTTGGGAGGGTGTACAGAGGAAGGCTTTGAAAAGATCAGTGAGTTGCTATTAGTAGTGATAATAAATCTCACTGGTCATTGCTTATCCTGTATTTTCTGGGGTTAGCAGGTGTAACTCATCTGACAGATAATCCAGACTATTTCAAACAGTATTCCTCCTAACCTCTGATCCTATGCTCATTAAATGATAAGGAAATGTGAGCAGACCTGCTGGAAAAGTAATCCTTGTATGTTCAGATAAACTGTAAGGTTTTAGAGATTTTTAAAAGCATATCATAAATTTAGAAAAAAAGGTGGGACATGGTTTAAAATCCTGTTGAGATTATAGGGACTACATTTTCAAAAACTAGAGCCAGTGAAAAAAGACTAAAAACCCAAGATTAAGATAAAACATCTTAGTTAGATGCTCATAGACCTCTCTTCTATGCAGTCATCTGTATTAAAGATCCATATAAATCATCTAAATAGAGAATCATTTATGTTGAAGTTGATAATTTTCTAAATCTCCATATTTAGTACTTTACTGTACATGATGTTGTTAGTAAAATTGATGGCAAGAAATCTTTCACTATATTTGAAAGTAGCTGAGTTAGTTGAATAAAACCTCCAAGCAGAGATATAGGGCCAAATTATGTTCTGAAGAGGCATTTTCAAGCTTTTATCTCTACTTCTTCCCTAGTTTTAAGGCATAGAAGATTGTACTGAAAACAGGAAAAACTATTATTCTTTAGTTCTGGATTGAGTCTTGTTTTCAGTAACTCTTTGAATTTGAATCTTAAAAACCCAATTCCTATGATTTGAGTAGGAGCTTAAGCCATCTTGTTTTGAATTTCTTCAATTAAGACATATTTTTGCAAAGTTGTTTATCTGTTACTTAGTAAAGATTTAGCAAAGGTATAAAATATCAAACCACTTTCTTTATGCCTCATTTGTGCCTTAGGTCTACTTTTGAAATTGTTTCTTTTCATTATTTAACAAATATAAGAGGGATTTTAAAGTTTTTTTTTTTTAATTGATGATTCTGACAGACTATACATTTGATAGATGTCTTGATGCTTATCAAACTGGAATTGGAAACTCCAAGGTGATGTTTTGCATATTAAAAATAGGTGCTTCTATACTTGTATATAGGTGCTTCTATATTTTGGTGTTTCAGGGTCTGCTCCCTCCTATCCAAGTAAAAACCATCTGGTATTCTTAAATTTTGGTAGTTTGCACTTACCATCTCACCTTACTTTCACGAAATTTTCTGTGGGGAAGGAATATTTGGACAGACCTTAAATGATTTCCTTCTTTAATGTGCATATATAATCTGAGAAAAATTTCTATTTTTTAATTTGCTTATTTTTCTTATAAAGAACATGGTCTAACAATCTACATTTTTCAGCATTAACAGCAGGACTAAGCAAGGAAGAGCTCTCAGTTCTGGCAGTTACTGACATAATCCAGGAGCTAGTAAAAGCCCATAATGAAGGAAAGGATGTTAATCTTAACAAGGTCAAATCTCACATCTCCTCAAAATATGCACTTGATTCATCTCCTCGACTTGTTGATATAATTGCTGCTGTTCCACCTGAATACAAAAAGATAATTGTTCCAAAGCTAAAGGCGAAACCAATTCGGACTGCAAGTGGTGTAAGTCAAAGTCTCTTTCTTAAATAATCTAGGCTGCCATGAAGTAGCTGTATAGTCTACTCTTAACTAGCCAGATATGGATTAAATAGTTAGTTACTGAATCATTCTTCTTTGTTTGGGTCTTTTTTAATTTAAATGTTAGTCATAACCCAGACAGTTGGAAGACTAATCAGCATACTTTTATGTGGTTTGTGTTGTAGTCCAACAAATTCAGCATATAGCCTATTTTATAGCATCATTAACATGCCTATTTCTGGTGGAAGGGGAGTTTATTTAATTATCCAAAAACACGTCATACTAAGAAGGGGAAGAACAGCAACAAACATTCTTATATGGATAGATCTATGTAATGCAGGTGCCAAACTCCTGATACTTCGCCCTTGGTCAAGAATGCTATGCGTGGTTAGGGGGGGATCATTTGATGCTTCCTGTGTTTTTCCCTAGATTCCTCTAGTGTCCATTTGAAGCTGGTTAGACTTTTGACTTGTCTTACAGGGAAACACCACAAGGCAACCTTTGCCGAGATAGAAGAATGGACCATAACCAAAAGAAAAGACGCTAAATGTAAAGCAAACACATAGAAACACAAAAACCACTTGGATTAACTACTCAGGATCAAAGACAAAGGATGGTTTGGTTTTAATTTCAATAATCAAAGAATATAGACTATATGGATTCTCAAATAATCCTGGTAAAGCCATGCTAGGCCTGGATTTGAGGGTCCTTTCCCAGCTTCTTGGAAAATTATCAAAATATACCTAATTTCCATGACCTAAAAAATCTGTAATTTTTACAACACTAAGCTAAATATCTAAAAAATAAGGTTTTGTTGCTGAATTTTTCAATTTTATCACTTCATTTAAAGGTACATATATAAAATGTATTTTTAATTTATTTAATTTTAAGAAAATCATGATTGTATCTTGCTAGGGGACAAGGATAGCATATGTTGATGCACAACTTTTAAGAGACAATATACATTTTAGACTTGAATAGACCTCCCTCTCCATAAACTGTTTTCTGCATTGCAGTGTTCATCAAGGTTTTTTTTTTATTTTCTTTAACCTTACTTAGTCTTTAAGGAGGAGGATGGGTTCTAAATCCTTTTTCCAGTGCAATTTCACCCATCTCTTGTTTTTAGTATATCAGTCCTACACAAGTGGATTAGGTTGATAGCCTTAGACCATCTCTAGACTCTACTAAACACTTGTTATTCTTTTATTTGATTTGAACTATTTTGGAATGAAATTATGTATTTTATGTTAAAAATACATACATTGTGTCCAAACTTTTATAATACAAGAGTATATTTTATGAAAATGACTATTTAATTTATGTTTTTATTTTATGAAAAAGACTATTTTATTTTTTTAAGCTGGCTTGCTCTGAAAGGAACTTTCAAAGATGCCTCTGCTCTAAGTCATGAAAAGTTTGCATAACGAAAATTTGCAAAAAGTTTACTTGTTGTTATTTCTTTCTGAAGTAGGATTGTTCTGGTAAAGAGTTACGTGTCTCTTGTTTATTCTTTAATTTTTCTAGCCATTTTTATTGAGGGTATAGCCGTAAAAGTTTGAAGACAGCTTATTTGGTCAAAAATTGAAAGCTATATTGTCTTTTTTAGGATTGAATGCAATTGAAGTTCAACCAGTCCCCACCTGCGCCTCTTTTTGCCCTAGGCGTCCTTAGAGCTTCCTATGGCATTGAATCGGAATTTTAAGATGGTATCTCCCCTAAAAATGGTCAAAAAAATTAAAAATTTGCCTTCAAGGGAAATTTGCCTTCATAGGACTGGGCATAGCCCGCCCAGTCCTATGGGTCTCGATAAAATGACCTCGTCTATTCAATCACCTTTTATTAAAAAAAAGAAAGCAGATGTGTTGTACCTCTTGGGAACAAGAATCTTGGAAAGACTTTTAAATCGGCATGATTAAAAGTACAAAGTGAACCATCCACCAAAAGCTCCTCTCCTCCATTACCAAATTTTTAGCAGAAATATAGGCATGATGTGATTTGTTTAATCCAGAATCATGCAAGGATTCCCAATCTTATTATTGGAGGGTGAAAGAAGGTCCATGGAAACTTGGTACACAAATGAGATGGAGTCCTTACTCTGTACAAAAACGAGTCCTAACCCGATGCAAAAACGGCCTAAGTTCAAACCGTAGAATTTTTCAGCATGGCTGCAGATAAACTCAATAGAAGAGAAGCCCAATCCCGGTTAAAAATAAGTCAATACTCGGTATAAAACTAGCAAAATCCAAGCTACAGTTTTTTTTTTTTTTTTTTTTTTCATGCAGTACAAGAATGAACAAAGTTCAAGCTGCCCGTTTGACTCACATATATATATATATATATATATATATATATATATATATATATATATATATATATATATATATATATATATATATATATATATATATATATATATATATATATATATATATATATATATATATATATATATATATATATATATATATATATATATATATATATATATATATATATATATATATATATATATATATATATATATATATATAGTCCTTACTTGGCGCAAAAAGGAGCTTAGTTCTGACTCAGCGTTACAACCACATAAATACAAGGTATACCTTGGTCATCATTATGTATAACTGGAGGCACAAAATGGGTTTGTAGCAGCTTCAACCTCCCCCACCCCCCACCCCACCCACCAACTTTTTAGCAGAAACTTAGGCATATTGCTCTTTGTTTTGCGTAGAAATGTGCAAGGCTTTTTAATATGTATTTTATGAAGCACAGAGTAGTCCAACACTCCCACCCTCCGTCCTTCCCTAATCTTATAAATCTATATCAAGACTGATATTTGCAATTCTCCCTATTATTCATCTTCTTCTTTCCCTGATTTCTTTTTATTGCTCTTTTTTCTGGCAATGTAAAGCATTCCTTATTATCTTGTCATGGTACAATTTTGTGTGCCTCTATTGTTCATGATAAATAGTTCTATCCCTGAGAATCACTTAAAGAATGAAAGATTTATTTCTTATGGCAATGTGTTTTATGGATAAATGTTGTATATCGTGTAATTTGGGGGCAAATAAACATTTGCCCCAGAATTTGAAGAAGTGCCTCCCTTTCCCTTAGGTTGACTATTTTGATCTTAACAAGTCTATTATTACCCAAAGAAGTGCGCTTAGCCAACTCAAGATTTACTCTGTTTGGAAGAAATAGTAAAGAAAACAAATCGCATTAACACAGCAGGAAATAGTGGAAAATAATTTAAATATCACTAGATTTGGCAAGAACTGGGTCCCTTTGGCTGTGCCTGGTAAAAAAGGTATAAAAAAGTTATTTTTTGCCTTAATAAAGCTATTTTCTTCTGAAAAAAAAACAGAATTTCTGATTCTTCAGATGATTAAATTGTTTATTTTCTTTTTGCTTATAAGTTATGTTTTCCTAATTGAAATTTAGTAGATATGGGAATAATAATTCTTCACTGTAGTATGTAGGCTTGTTTTAACTGTTATTCTAGATTACTCAAATTGCAGTATTTTGCAAAAAAAGAGCTTTGTTTGATATTTAAGTAACTGTTTTTGTTTTCGCTTCTTACTTTTTCTTTTTACTGTCATTTTATTTTTCCATTTATTATTGCTATTCTTTCAAAATAGTTGTATGTGTTTCTGACAGGTTCTTTGGCTAGTATGACAATCAAGTGAAAAAATTTAGAAAATTCATAAATGTATTATAAAACCCTATCAGATGGTGAACTGAATTCATAAAAATTATTTTGGGCCAATTTGAACTTTAGATTGCTGTTGTTGCTGTTATGTGCAAGCCTCATAGATGTCCTCACATTAATTTTACCGGCAATATTTGTGTTTATTGCCCAGGTGGACCTGACTCTGATTTTGAATATTCAACTCAATCCTACACTGGCTATGAGCCAACGTCAATGAGAGCGATTAGAGCTCGTTACAATCCCTATTTGCAAACAAGAAGTCGTGTTGAACAGGTGAGATAATTTCTGTTTTACTGTTGGATTCAAGGGAGTTGAATGACAGGTGCTATCTTATTCCAGAATAATATGTGTACGCACGCAGACGTTAACTGTTGGGGATTGCGGAAATCTACCTCCTTGAAGTTACCCCTGAAAATTCGGAAAATATTAATATAAAAATATGTGCCCCCCCCCCCCTTACCTATCAATGGGCGGTATTTCTGTATACTTTTAAGTAGACATAAAGATTTTTTTTTGAAAAATGGTAAAATTACAAGTTTTTAGAGGTGAACTGAAAGCGTGTTTACCTTAGTGTAAAAGAGGAGCAGCGCCCAAAAACATGTTCATACAAAACCTGTTTCTTTTTCCTTATAAGTCGTTGCAAATTCACTTCAAGGCTTGATTACCTACGGTTTTTGAAATGTTCACTTTGCTAATAACTTCTAATAAGCAAAGCTAATTTCTCTCACTCTGTAGGTTTGAAACAGGTAACATTTGGTAGAGGTTTCAGTTTGAAGTTTTAAAGGTACCTTCATGTGAGTTTTAAAATTCAAGATTTGAATGCTTATGACTTTTCAAAGGAAGAGTTTTAGCTTTCAAGTTTTAAATTTACCTTCAAGTGCGTATTAAAATGAAGGGTTTGAATACTTTGACATTTCAAAGGAGTATTTCGCTAAAAACTTCTTTTGAATAAAGCTAGTTTCTTTCACGATGCAAGTTCGAAATAGGTAACATTCTGTTGATGTGGCAAAGTGAAGTTTTAAAGTTTTTTCCCAGTGCTTATCAAAATTTAAGGTTTCAATACTTGTGACTTTTTAAAGGAGCATTTTGCCAATAGCTCTGCAAAAATGCTACATTGTAATGTAGATTTTAAATAAATAACACTTTGTAGAGATTGCAATGCGAAGTTTTAAACATAACGTCCAGTGCTTATCAAAATTCGATGTTTGAATACTTGTGACTTTTGAAAGGAGCATTCTCCTAATAACTTCCCCCCAAAATGCTAGTTTTTTTTCAGAATGTAGACCCTCTAATGCGTACTAAAATTAAAGTTTGAATATTTATGACTTTTGAAAAGAACATTTTGCTAATAGCTTTTTTAAACAAAACTAGTTTCTCTCACAATGTAGGTTGTAAATAGGTAATATTTTGCCGAGGTTTAAAAATGAAATTTTAAAGTTCCCTTCCAGTGCGTATTAAAATTAAAGGTTTCAATACTTCTTACTTTTTAATGGAATATTTCGCTAACAGCTCCTTAAAAAGCGTTAGTTTATTTCGTAATGTAGATTATTAAATAAGTAACATTTTGTAGAGATTATAATTCAAAGTTTTAAAGCTACCTTCCAGTGCACACCAAAATTCGACCTTTGAATACTTTGACTTTTGAAAGAAGCATTCTGCTAATAGCTTCTTATAAAATTACTAGTTTCTTTCACAGCAGAGATTCCAAATTTGTAATATTTCGTAGAAGTTGAAATTAGAACTTGTAAAGCTGCATTCAGTGCCTCTTCTGAAGGGAGTGGATTTATACTTCCTAAAAGACATGCTATTAAACTAGACTCTCCTTTAAGACCTATAAACAAAGAACAGAAAATATAATAATAATAAAAAAAATAAAAAAGCAGAGAATAACGAGGGTAGTGTCAGCCAGTTGAACAACATTAAGAGAAAATAAGCAAATGTTCCGACAAGGAACTCCGCCAAGTCGTCCTCAGTGCAAAAAAAAAGCAAAAAAAAAAACAAACAATCTAGTCTTTTGAAGTACACTACACGAGAGTCTATTTGTCTTTTTTTTTTCTTTTTTTTTTCACTGAGGACGACTTGGCGGAGGTCCTTATTTTCTCTTAATGTTGTTCAACTGGCTGACACTACCCTCGTTATTCTCTGCTTTTTTATTTATTTTCTTTCATTTATTATATTTTCTGTTCTTTGTTTCATACGTCTTATGTATAGCCAGTGTGGTCTTAGAATGTATCTCCTAAGGCTAATAAAAATTTGCCTTAATAAAATATCAAATTCCAAATTTTGTTTTTTAAATTTGGTATAGCCGAAATCCAATGAAATAAGATCCTGAGCATTTCAAAGCGAATACATTAATTAACCTTATAATATGCTTAACAAGAAACAAATTGCAACAGGAATAATATTTGGACCATCTTATACAATCAAAAATCATCTTTAACGTAAATACGCATATAAGTCCAACCCTTTTGGAGGGAGGGGGGTAATTGAAATTAGGTATTATTATTGGTCGTTATTCTTCTCTTAACTGAGCTGACTGTAAATTCTTTAAGTACAAAGGACATTTGAATCGAAATCTAAATGTTTAACTTGGTTAAAGGGAAACTGATATAACCACAAATATCTTTAAAATATAGGAAAAATCAGGAATTGGACTTTTAAGAGAAAACACCTTCCTGTGTGGTTATTCAGCTTTTGGTAGTAGCGGGAGCCGAGAAAAGTTGATAAAAATCAGAAAAAATAAGGCCAAAATTTATGGCATCAAACAGCTTAAGAAGGCGTTGCTTTCCTTTGAATGTCTTTGAGAATCGACAGCTAATATGACGACATACATTGTCAAGCTTGCGTAATTTGTTTTGCTTATTTATCTTGACGGTTTAACGCGGCTGAGCATTGACGTACATGTGGTTATGTCCTAAAAACCATCATTTTGAACCCACCATAATAGAAATCCTAGAAAAACTGTGGTTTTCAGGAATGGTAGACTTAAAACGTGTCCGGATGTCAAAAATTATTATATTTTGATGTCCTTGGCACTTAATGTTCTAGCTTGTCTTCCAGTGAACTGTTGGTTCAAGAAAAGGTTCATCCTAAATAAACTTTACTTTATAATTTTTATTTATTTATATTTTCCCTTTCTTCTCCTTTTTGCTCTTCTTTCTGTGACTGTGAGCAAGTGATTTTTTTGTGTCTTTCAAGAAAAGGTTCATTTTGGGAATCAGAACGCTGAGAAGTTTTAGTATTGATGTCTCTTACCTCGAAATTGTCATTTAAAATTGTATTCGAGTGATAAATTGACTGTTAAAAAAGGTGCATTCACGTTTGCCTTATTGTTTTTTTTGTTTTTTTTTATTCTACCATTTTTAATGCAATTCATACTAATTTTGTACTAATAAATAAAATTTATGTTGAGAGCCAGTACCAAAAAAAAAAAAAAAAAAAAAAAATGTATTCAATATACCCAGAGGAAAGATCTTCCGATATTTTAACATATTCTCTCTCTCTCTCTCTCTCTCTCTCTTTCTATCTCTCTGTCTCTCTCTCTCTCTCTCTCTCTCTCTCTCTCTCTCTCTCTCTCTCTCTCTCTCTCTCTCTCTCTCTCTCTCTCTCTCTCTCTCTCCCTCTCTCTCTCTCTCTCTCTCTCTCTCTCTCTCTCTCTCTCTCTCTCTCTCTCTCTCTCTCTCTCTCTCTCTCTCTCTCTCTCTCTCTCTCTCTCTCTCTCTCTCTCTCTCTCTCTCTCTCTCTCTCTCTCTCTCTCTCTCTCTCTCTCTCTCTCTCTCTCTCTCTCTCTCTCTCTCTCTCTCTCTCTCTCTCTCTCTCTCTCTCTCTCTCTCTCTCTCTCTCTCTGAATATGTTTTTTTTCAACGGATGATGAGATGAGGTGGGTTTTATTTTCAACTAATAATTACATCATACTTAACTGTCACTTACCACATTTTTTAAATAACATTATCAACCAAACGTAGAAAATAGCAAGAACGTGTGACGCTTTATTAAGTCACCATTGTGGCTTGAGCAGCGTCACACCATCTTTCATCACAAGCCTGATGTTTTGCTAACCAGGAAAACGGCACTGCGATGAGGTATTTTGAAGTGACTTAATACATAATATTTTGTCAGAATCCGTGCTGATGAGACCTGTGTAATGGTAGGCGCTGAATTTTTAGAATGATAGTCTCAAGGGTCTATCCAGGATTTTCGCTAAAGGGGGGGGGTACAAAAACGCTCCCCCTTTTTTATATTAAATTTTTTTATAAGCATTTTGTCACGTTTTTAAAAGTCAGACAAAAATTTTTGGAGAGGGGAGTAATTCAAACCTGGTACCCCCCTGTGCTCAGCCTTGGATAGTCTTCCTAGGGCAGAGCCGAACTAAAAAAAAAGTCATAGATAGTATTGGATTAGATGGCTGACAGCCCCCAACTCTCGTTGCCATTCCTGTAAGATTCAAGAGCTCTCTACGGGTAAAGCGGCTTTTCCCCTTAAACAAAACATTTTTTCATATCATTTCCTAATGCAACGTCTTCGCTACATTTAAGCACTTTGCAAATTATGAATCCGGTTAGACAAATGCAAGTCGGCTGATAGACAGTTGCTATAATCTCCTACAAATAAATGTAAAAACGAATCAATTTAAAATTTTGGTAAATAGCTTTATGCAGTAGAAGGGGTACATTATACCCTGTACGTGACATGTATAAAGTTGAAAAGCTTGGTTTTAGACCTTAGAAACTTAAAGTGGATGAATACCCTCAACACCAAGGAGGTGTTTGAGAATCTTCCCTGAGATGACGAAATTCTTGCAAAGGATTCAAAAAACTTGAAATAACACGAATACTTTAAATATTCCCACCCCTCATCTTGCGGAAATTGTGTTTATATGCGTTGAAGCTACGGTTTTTGAAATTGTGTTTATTTGGGTTAAAGCTACGTTTTTGAAATTGTGTTTATATGGGTTGAAGCTACGTTTTTGAAATTGTGTTTATATGGGTCGAAGCTACGTTTTTTAAATTGTGTTTATATGGGTTGAAGCTACGTTTTTTAAATTGTGTTTATATGGGTTGAAGCTACGTTTTTGAAATTGTGTTTATATGGGTAGAAGCTACGTTTTTGAAATTGTGTTTATATGGGTTTAAGCTACGTTTTTGAAATCGTGTTTATATGGGTCGAAGCTACGTTTTTGAAATTGTGTTTATATGTGTTGAAGCTACGTTTTTGAAATCGTGTTTATATGGGTCGAAGCTACGTTTTTGAAATTGTGTTTATATGGGTTGAAGCTACGTTTTTGAAATTGTGTTTATATGGGTCGAAGCTACGTTTTTTAAATTGTGTTTATATGGGTTGAAGCTACGTTTTTGAAATCGTGTTTATATGGGTTGAAGCTACATTTTTTCTCTACGATGGCCATTGAGCTAGAAGCGTGAGCTATGTTCTAAGCTGTTAGAATTTTCTTTCTATTTTTTTCCTAGCTTGACCATTCTGAATTCTGAATATATTGTGCTAGTAAATCTTAATTTGGTCTTAATTTCAATTTGGTCTTAAGTTCAAATCTTAATTTGAACTTGTTATGTCTCATTTTTGTACATAATTCTTTACTTCCTTATTTATTAGAACTGTTTCTATGTGTATTCATTGTTGCATGACATTTGTATCTATTTCAGTTGAAGCAATTGGGTCATTCTGTTGACAAAGTAGAATTCATTGTTATGGGTGGGACCTTCATGGCACTACCTGAAGACTACAGAGACTATTTTATACGGAACCTACATGATGCCCTCTCAGGACACACGAGCAATAATGTGGATGAAGCAGTTAGGTATGGCTGTCTTTTTTTAGCTCTAGGAAAATATGACAGACTACTAAATATAAATTAAAGATGGATTGGTTGAGGATTAATCCGATTATTAGAGCATTCCATTGCAGAGAAGAAGGTATTACTTCAAATTGGTGAATAGTTTACTAGGGATCTCACTAATTCGAAAGGTGCTCTATTTGTTTATTGTTCTTTATTGTTTTGTTTTATTGTTAATAATAAGGAATTTTAGCGATTGTTTTGGAAACTGTTGAAGATGTCTAGAATACCGTAGCCTTCAAGCGTGCAGAAATCTTTTTCGGGGAGAGGCAATTATAAAAAGACAAAATTATTTGGTAATTTGAGTAAAAAGTCCCAAGAAATTTGAGAAAATCTAGGATCCTTTTTGGGTGCACAAAACTTAAGCATAGAAAAGCTACTGTTGCAATTAAATATATTAGGAAATATCATTTGATTCCGTTGTCTAGGTATTCAGAGAGAAGTCAGACAAAATGTATTGGTATTACAATCGAAACAAGACCAGACTACTGTTTGAAAAGACATTTGTCAGATATGCTTCGATATGGATGCACTCGCCTTGAAATTGGAGTTCAGTCTGTGTATGAAGATGTCGCCAGAGATACGAATCGAGGTCATACTGTTAAAGGTAGGATTGATTTATTTACTGTTATACAAATGGGTTTAGAATGAGACCTGATTGTATTTGCCCAGCCTAACCTAACTAGCCAAGGTTAGGGGCCTAAAGGTTGCTGTCATAGGCACTGAGAGTAAAACGGAGGTCGAAATTTTGCACTGTGTGTGTTAAGTGTGTGCCAAAACGAATTATGCAAACGTATTCAGACTAACCATGCTTAACTTCTGCGGTTTAAAATTAAAGGCTATTAAATCGGAACGACAAATAGAAACATTAAAACATGAAAAACAAATTAATGAAGAAAAAACATCACCTAATTTTTTATTAATGGGAAACGGATGGAAAACCTCCCGGCTATCTCTTCCATGTTAAATATTTTTTTCTTGTGTGGCGACAGTAGACGTGTAATGGTATTGATTTTGGTCTCTATCTATAGCCCTGATCTGGCACTATAATCTGTGTTTCCTACTTTTTTTTCTGAGCTTTCTAAATTAAGCATTTTCGTGCCAGTTCTATTTCAGTTTGTGTAAAAAAAAAACGGTATATACAAGTTTAATAATTTCAACACGGACCTGCAAAGGGTTTTGGAAAGAAAAATTTGACTTTTAAGGTTTTTTTTTCAACGTTCCCATTCTTTTTTTTTTTTTTTTTTTTTTTTTTTTTTTGCAATTTGCTACCATCAGCTTATAATGGAAACTCCTGAAAATTGAATATATAGTTTCAATGGGCGGTGCATGAACACGGGTATGACCCTTAAGGTAATAACGGTCAGCGTTTCAACTAGACTAAATTAACAATGCAAGCGAATCTTTCAAAATTTAAATAGCAGTGTTCTGTGAAATTAGGCTACAGTCAAAGATTTTGAAAGACGCCAAAAGAAAAAATGCAATTAGTGAAGAACTCTGCCTAGTTGGTTTGCAGAAGAATTTTGCGAAACATGGTAAAGAAACGCACTGAAAGAGGACTTGGGTTGGTTACCGTGCAGAAGCACAAGGAGAAACTAAAGCAAATATACAACAAGCTTGGAAGACCATAACCTCGATTTGAATGAAACATCTCTCTAAGAAGAGACTGTAACAGAACCCCCAAGACTGAAAGTTATAACTGCTAGCCGAAATTTGAAACCGTTATTCTTAGAAATAAAATTTAGAATCGATATTTTAAGAAATTCTTGATGGATGCTCAATTTGTTATTTTTTTTTTTTCTAAGGAGCTTCATGGACCAAGTAATCCAACATATATAAATATCACTTAATTTGTTTTGTAGTATAAACCTTTCAAAGACCTAAGACTTTGGTTTATAGCTTATAGGCTTGTGTGCTTTTAGGGGCTTAGGTCCGAATTCTCGTACTTTTTTTACGAAGTTGTTCAGATGAATTAAATTGAGTTAAACAGACAAACAAGGCAACAGGGGTAAAGTAGGGGAGGGCATATACATGATTTGTACTCAAGTTTATATAACGGTTTCTTTCTTTTTTAATTTAATATGCCTGACCCTGAGACCTCGAAATTAAAACACACTGAAGTTGCTTTATATATGAAGAATTATCCTACTTATCCTACTTAGTCCCTAGTAGAACAAATGTTTGAAAATGTGGGATAAATATATGAAATTAAAAACTATCTGTCGCAAGGAGAGGGGTAGAGGATTGTAGCGCCCTAACAAATAGCATAATTTCTATGCATGTAACTATCATTCATTTCATTTTTTAGCCTGAAAAATATATTTAACTTCCTTTTATCACTTTCTACCTAGTGATATTTTGCAAACAAATACCCGAGTATAGTACGGCAAATGAAATACTTGTTCTTGACTTAAGCTGTGTAGTTTTTTTTTTTTTTTTTTTTTTTTTGCTTTGTTTGCCTGAAATATATTAATGAATAATTTTACATAAAATTTTGCCGGGAGATACGTAGCTCTCTATAATCTTGACGGGAAAGTGAAAAAAATGGGATAGGGAAGGGGGGGGGGGGGTGGATGAGGTGTTTGAAGCTTCAAAAACCAGGACTTTTGGTCCTAATTTTCATATTTTTCATGGGAAATAGTTCAGATCAATACGGTCACAGGTATATGAAGATGGTTAACACCCGAAATTAAATCTCAATCCCTTCCCCAACCACCCCCAAAGCAAACTTTCCTTATTTTTTCATTTGATTGACTTTGACCTTTATTTGTCCCCCTCAACACCCGAAATTAAATCTTAATCCCTTCCCCAACCACCCCCAAAGCAAACTTTCCTTATGCTTTCATTTGATTGACTTTGACCTTTATTTGTCCCCCTCATCCAGCTCTGGAAATTTCAACTTAATGCTTTAAGCCGTTGCTATAATTTTGCTGATATGCCTTTTTGATAACCTGTGTGTCCATAGTGTATTTTAATTAAGGTCGACTTCTCCTCAACATTTCGTAAAATTTTCATCTTATTACCCTTAGCCTAAGTATTAGCTGCAATAAAAGTAGTAGTTGGAGTAGCTGTAGTCGTAGTGGTATTAGTAGTAAATTACAGATCCCGCCTTTTGGTCAATTGATCTTCCCCCAAAGCATGCCCAAAAATTACAGACTTAATACCTTAAGCTATTCCTGAAAAACATCCTTTACACAACCTTCATGCATGTAGTGTTCTCTGATTTGGTTCAATTCCCCTCAATATTCTTCTTAAATATTCACCTTCATACCCTTAGCAGTGCTAGTATCGTGTTAGTACTAGTAGTGTTGTATTAATTGTAGTAGCAACATTACTAGCAGCAGCATTAGTAACAGTAGTATTATGTAAATATTCCCTTTGGGTCAGTTGAGCATCTCCCTCATCGTGCCCTGGAAGTTTCAGCTGTGATACGGTAAGCTGTTCCAAAGATATTGCTGAGATGTCCTTTTGACAACTTGTATGCACATAGTGTGTTTTGACTTAGTTCCACTTTCCCCTCAACACTTACTCTAATTTTCACCTCAATTTATTCAGCGTCAGTAGTAGCTGCTTCAGAAGCAGTAGTTGTAGTTGCAGCAGAAGTAGGATCAAATATCGCCCTTTTAGTCAATGGATCATCCCCCTCATCATTCCCCGGAAGTTTCAACTTAATACCCTTAGTGGTTCTTGAGTTGCGCCCTTTTGGCAACCTATATGCATATAACGTGTTTTGATTTAGTTCAACTTACCCCCTAACATTCTCTGACAGCTTTACTTGTATGTCCGTGGTTTTTTTAACACTAAAGATCAAACATGGCGTTTATCTCAACCACAAATACTATATGTAAACAAGGGGCGAATTGACTAATTTACAGCCCTCTTACTGAGGGTTGTGAAATGTCTTTGGTAAGTAAAGACCGATGTGTGCACAATGTGTTATTTTTTTTTTATTTTTTTCTTTTAGACCAAGGCACTTCGTATCGAAGGAGTAGTCGTAGAAACTTCGAAAAGGGCTCATTCGATTAGAAATTGGAGGGCAACTAACATCCCTTCCACGCCCACCATTTCCCCAAACACATTCAATCAAAATTTTGAGATAGCCATTTTGCTCAACATATTTGAAAGATCCGGAAATTATGTCTTTGAGGATGACACTCCCCCACAGCCCTCAGGGCAAGGGTTGTAACTTATGCTTGGGGGAATATAAGGTTTTCTTTTATGGAAAGCGCCCTTGGGGCATATAAGGTTCTTATAAAAAGGGTGGTCGTATATGCTTTGGAGGGGACTCATTGGATTTGTAATCATAAGTTCTAGTGGTCTTTTTAAGAGTGTGATCAAAGCGCAGCTACCCCCCCCTCCCCCCACACACACAGACAAACACGTCGTGTTTTCCTGAGATGTATCCAATAGATATTTTGAGACAATCCTTTTATTCAAAATAGTCCAAATATCATACAACAAGGCTTTTGATGTTGATACAAAATACCAGAGTCAGAGGGCGAGGGTTTTAAGTTATGCCCCCGGGTTATTTAAGGTTCTTATGGATGGGATGATTGTATAAGCTTTAGAGGTGGCTCATTTGGTTGAAATTGGAAGTTTTGGTTCCCTTTTAAGAGTCAATAGTGATGGAGGTCAAGTAGCACCCCCCCCCCACCCAACTACCCCTCTTTTCATCAAATGCATCTGATTGAAATTGTGCGATGATAATTTTCTTTAAAATAGTCCAAAGAACACACAAAATGCTTCCAGGGTTGGCACAACCCCCCAGAGCCCTCGGATAAGGGCTTTAAGTTATTCCCTAGGGGAATATAAAGTTTTTATGGAATGGGTGGTCTTATTAAATTCAGATAGGTCTCATTTGATATTAAATTGGAAGTTATAGTGTCCTTTTTATGAGTCAAAATGATTTGAGAGAACCCCTCTCCATGCCCATCATTTCCCATAACAAATATCCGAACAAAGTTTTGAGACATCAATTTTTTTCAGCATTGTTGAAAGGTTCAGTAATTATGCATAGCAATAGTTGTAGTAGCAGTAGTAGCATTAGTAGCAGTATGCAAGTGGCACCTATTTTTCAACATTCCCTTAAACACACGATGAAATTTTTACCTTATTACCATCAACCGGTCCTGAAGCATTGCTGATGCGTCCTCTTGATAACCTGTATAGGCATAGTGTGTTTCGATTTATTTCAATACAGTTACAATATTGCCCAAAATTTTTGCCTCAATAGCCTCAGATTAGTTGTAGTAGTAGCACCAGTAAATATAGTAGAAGCAGTAGGAGTACAGTTAATAGTAGTAATTGTAATAGTAGTAGTACTTGTAGGAGTAGAAGCATTAGTATTATGATGCAAATATTGTCTTTTGGTTAGTTCAACATCCCCCACAAGAAGCGTTATAAGTTTTAATATCTTTCACGAAACTGTTCCTAAGATATTGCTGATATGCCCTTTTCACAGCCTGCAAACAAATGATTGGCTGTTATCCATTAAACAGAAATATTCCGTGGAAATTTCACCTCAATAGATTGTGGTTGCTTAATAAGTCAGAAGACGCTTTGTGTATTCATTTTATTCAGCTTCTATGATCGCTTTAATGACACTAATTGCATTCAGGTGAAACTTTTAGGGAACGTTTAGGAGGAGTTTCAATTAAACGAAAAACCTATATGCATGCAGGTATTAAAAGGGCATATAAGCACTATAAGGCATATAAGGGCATAGGCAGCGATCCTCTATTATAGCTTGTAATATTATTGATATTTTAAAGGAGCTAATTTGATTGAAAATTAAAGGTTCTAGTGGCCTCTTAAGAGTCAAAAGTGATTGGAGGGCATCAGCCCTTCTCTTTAGCTTATAATTTTCAAAACACTTCCAATCAAAATTTTAAGACAACCATTTTGTTCAGCATAGCTGAATGGTATAGTAACTATATCTCTAGGGATATTGGTCTGGTCAACCCCCCACAGTTATGTAATTTGCCCCTTATGCTTAAAAACTAAATGTTGTTTTAAAATTAAATCAAAACAGACTGTTTGTATGCTGGTTGCCAATAAGATATCTCAGCAATATACTAAGAACGACTGAGGCTATTAAGTTTAAATTTTTGGGGCTACCTCTGTTACTACTTCTGCTCTTAAAATTTTACTAAATCAAAAGAGTGTAATTGTATCCAGGCTGTAAAAGAGCATAAGTATAATTTTTTGGGAATGGTATATAACTTCTATTTGTCAGGTCAACTAGAGGATGTATATGACTAAATTAAACACTACCATTTGTGTCATGATTTTCAAAAGAGTTCATGTTGTTAAAAATTTCTGGAAAAGTTTCTCCAGGATATAAACAGCAGGCCAAACTATAAATTCCTAAAGGAAAACTGGAAAAATTCAAACTATTATTTTCGTTTTCCCTGAAAAAGACTATGTCAATATAAACCGAACATAAATTAATTAAAAAAAACTTTCCACAAAATAAGTTTTTCAAAAAAAGTAAAGAACTCCATAAAACTAAAAATGAAAGAAAATAGAATCAAATAATCTACCAAGAAAACAACTTGCTCAAATCAATATCAATAAATAAATGAAACCCAAAACGAACAGAAGTTAAAATAAATAACAGAGTCAAACTCAAAACGAGCAAAAATTAATATGAGTAAGGTTCAAACTCCTATGCTTTCTAAAAGCCAGAATATAGTTTGTAATTTACTGAAAAAAAATCAAATGTGTATTGTCAGTTTAATATACATATGCTGATATTTATTTCTTAAAATCTTAATTAATTTTTGATTTCTTAAGTTATAAAAGTGAAAACACTTAAAAGAATTCGGTGATTTTAGTTTTTAAAAGTCTAGTGATAAATTGAAACTCTGCATTTCAGTCTTCACTCAAGTTTGCCAGAGGAAATATAAGGACCGCCTCCTAAGCCTCTAGATAATGACCAAGCAGTAACCGGTTGTCTTCTTTTATAATCGTTTCTCGTCAGCTTATCCAATTTGTGGTTTTTGTATAGCTGTTTACTATTTAAGCTGTTCTCCCTGCCAATTATGCTTGTTATTTTTGTTTTCTTTTTTTCTTTGTCCACATTCCCCTCGCTGTCTTCTGTCTCACCTTTCTTCGTCCTTTTTCGCTTTTACATATTTTGTAAAGATCTCTCGAGAGGAAGCTTTCGAAAAGTGGCCTTGTCTTGTATAATCGAAGAGTTGCTGATTTACAAGAAACTTTTCTGTCGTCATTGAAGGCACTTTCAAAACCTGATCATAAAGCAAGGACTATTATTAAGGAAACTAACCGTTCTTTTAAAGCCTTGCTTTAATTGACATCTCTTCATATCTGTGGTGTGCTTCTTTCATTTTTCTACTGCTGCATGGCAACCTTCCTGCTGCCCTGTGCAATAATATGTCTTATTTTTTATAAATGGACTTATCATCTCCGCAATTTCAACAACCTGCAGATTCCTCATACTCCCTAATTGCGATCTGATCTTAGCTACCTGATAGCTTGTAACATGACCAGGAACACGCTCCCAGTCTTCACAAAGCTGCCATTCGCTTGGTGTCTTCAAAAAGAAAATTAGAGAATTTCTAGCTAATAACTGAGTGTTTCTTCTGTTTTTAATTTTTTTTTTCCTGGAGTTCATGTCTCTGGATAGGGTTTAGATGTTTATTGGAGCTGGTAAAGTCATGTACTACTCCTGCCTATCTTGTGATTTTGAGGTTGGAGGCTGGATTTGGTTTTTATTTCGTTTATGTTTTTGTTTGTATTTTTATTTTTTATTCATTCCTGGCTATGGAGCCTTACGTGGAGAATGTGTTGTTTTCTCTCGATGTACATTTATTGTTAAATAAAAGAACTATGAAAATGTGAAACACCATACTGAGCTCATCTTTAAAGAGGAGTCAACAATGAGAATTGATACTCTTAGTGTTTTATGAGTAAATTTCTTGTTAGATCTGAAATAGGCTGAGTGCCAGAAGCTAGGAGTCGTCATTTGATGTAAAGTGCTTCTTCCGAACCAATTCGTCCTTTCATTATTCTTAATTGATATTAAGCTTGGTATTGAATATGCCCCGTCCTCTAATTACCAATGATCCAGTGACATATATTAATTGTCTCCAGCGAAACCAAAATCGAGCAATCTAAGCAAAAAAATATTTTATCTTCGTTATCTTCCTTAGTAATCATGTTAGTAATCATGTTAGTAGTCATTTTATCCCCCTTAGTAATCATGGTTGCAGCTGTAGCTGCGATCTAGTAAAGGACGAACCACGGCCCATATTAACCAAAAATAAAAAATGTTTTTAAAAAAAAATGGTAAGGGTGAAAAAATTTACATTTATAGCTGATTCAGGAATGGTTACTACTGTCTAAACTAGTCTAAATAGCAAAATTTATTCTGAAAACAAATTTTTAAGAATTCCGAATAACATCCTGACACTCTTAAAAGATTATAGAATAGAATTTTATTTTTAAAATTTCTTTCACAGCATGTTTTGCCGAATTTGAATTTTTCGTCCAAAAGAAACACTATATATATATATATATATATATATATATATATATATATATATATATTTCAAAGGCACTATACATATATATATATATATATATATATATATATATATATATATATATATATATATATATATATATATATATATATATATATATATATATATATATATATATATATATATATATATATATATATATATATATATATATATATATATATATATATATATATATATATATATATATATATATATATAATAATAGAGCATACACACATACATCATCAAAAGAACTTGACATTCACTTCGAACATAATTTATTGTAAAAAAAAAATATATGAAAAGTGTCAACACTTAATTAAAAAGTCAAAAATAAAAACAAAATAGAGAATAATAAAATTAATGAAAATACATAAAAAAATATAGTGAGTCAAAAACTTAGTTAAAAAGTCAAAAAGAAAAAAAAAAATCGATAACAATAAAATTAAAGACATTCTCCTGGCTATAGTACAACTCAACAAAACTCGGAACAAAACTCTTCCGATACCTTTCATGTTTAGTGTGGATGGGAGTCAGATCGGAGACTTTTTGGGATTTTATACGGGACGGTCTGTTGTGGGCAGGAAAGTAGGATTCGGGAATGATGGAACGTAATCGAGAAACAGACATGGTCTTGGTACCGAAACGAAGGCATGGGAGGTTCCTTCTCTCGGCCAACGTAGTAAACTTAAACTTACCTAGTAGATAATTATATGGAACATTTCCTTCACCATTTACGATTCTAGTTGCTCGTTTTTGGACATTTTCAATCTTATAAATATGCCCTGAACAAAAATCAAAATGCTACACTGGAAAAGCATATTTCAGCATTGGCTGGATAAAAGAAGGGTAAAGTGGGAGAAGATCCTTAGGGGGGCAGGAAAATTTTAACAAAAGTTTTGGAAGGGAAACCGAAGGGGAAGCTTGTTTTAGGATACATAACTGACGATTTATTAGCATTAACTTTCATCTTCGACAAAGAAGCCTACTGCGTGACATCGTCAAGTAATGTCATAATTGAGCTTTTATAATTTCGTCGACAAACCTCCAGTGCAGGCAGATCATCCACGTACTTCCATCGCTCTGTGTGGTCAGTCATGAGGCTATTAATCATTATAAGAAAAAAATGGGACCCATCAGAGTTCCCTGGGGCACCCCACAAAAGATAGGAAGGGAATCGAAATAAACATTCTTATATTTAAGCACTTGAAAACGATTTGTTAAAAAAGAGGCAAAAATTTTAACTAGAAAGGGACTTAATTGAAACTCCGTCAGCAGTTTATTTACGAGGATATTGTGGTCAATTAGGTCGAACGCTTTCTGGAGATCAATTAATAAAAGATTCAACCAAGTAAGGGGTTTCAAGATTTTAAGAATGGTGTCAAGAAGACTAACAAGATAGTGTGAAATAGATGTCTGCTTCATGTTTCCAAACTGTTTTCAGTCAACAAGTTTAAGAATCTTTGTCTTTAACCGATTAGCAAAGAAACCCTCGTACATTTTTGAAAAAACTGGGGTTAAGGTGATTGGTCGAACCCCAGTAAAATCGTTCACGCCTCCCTTCTTTTGGATTGGAGTAATATAGCCCAGCTTCCAGCACGACGGGTAACATCCGGAAATTCTAATATCATTAAAAATACTAACAAGGGGCTTATCGGGGAAAGCTTTTATTAGATCAGTTGGGATATCAATAGGACAAATACTAGTTTTTTTCAGTTTCTTTTTTCTTCTATTATTTGCTTCGCTGAAATTTCCGGGATTTTATCTTTTGGATTTCAGGGATTAGCTGGTTTTCCGAGAGAGGGGGAACGTTTCCACAATGCAAGCTAGGTGTTTATTAAGCTCATTTGCTGTCTGTTCAGGCGGTTCATCCAGAAGAAAATCAAGGTTCTTGCACGACCGACCCCCATTTCTTTCACTTTCTTAAACCATTCCTGAGGCTTGCTTTGTTATATGTAATTTAATTTATTCTTACCATAACGCAAAGCTGCGCGACGTATTTTTTTCTTAATTTGTTTACGGAGGGTTAGTGCTTCCTCTTTCTTTCCAAAGTGACAAAGTTTCAGTTTCAAATGGATTAGTCCTTTTATTTTTTCATTAATGTAAGGTTTATCCGAGGAACTTGCCTTCTTGGTAACCTCTGGGAAATAATTTCAGTAATTTGTCGTCAATTTAGTTTGCAACAAACTAACCTCTGAATTAAGATTTACACACGACAAAACATCAACCCAACTTTCAGATGTAATCCAAGATCCAAACTAAAAAATACCCTGACTTGTTATTGGCCAGTATAAAAATTCAGGACTTGAGCAATTTGTTTTGAAAACTAGCAGTTGTTTCAAATGTGGCATGAAATGATAGCTACCACCGAGGGGAGGAAGGGAAGTTGGAATATTGTAGAAAATTTTAAGGTTGGTGCAGATAACATCCAAACTGGTTCCACCTTTTGTAGTAGGGAAATCAACAATTTGCTTAAGCTTCTGACCTTTGCATATACAATTAAGACTTAGTTCGCTTGTGTCCCCTGCTATATAAATGCCGTCATTTGGATAGTTCGCATCGTCACAAAGTCAAGACTTGCTTGTAGCCTGTCATAAAAATTACGACGAGAACAAGCATTCTGTCCGGGCGAATAATAAAAAGAGCAAATTATTAAATTAGTAAAATGCCGTGGTATGCATTTGGGCTTTTTATATATCCAAATGATTTCTTCGCAATCACCTAGACCTGGTACATGGATAAGGGTAGGAGATAGGCAATCCTTTGCGAAAATCATTACTCCTCCTCCCTTTTTCCCAAGTTGGTGGTCAACCTGGCGTAACCTTATAAACTCCTGAAAACCGGTCATTTTAAGGAGATCTGGATTTTGGGCCTGGACTTCAGTAACTGCAATTACATCAATATGGTTCAATTCTGCTGTTGCTTCTAACTCAACTAACTTTTCAAAATTTGAACTTTCAGCGTTCGTAAGGAGGAAAACGGGGAAATGATAACGTTTTTTATAAAACTCTTTAACAACAGATTTCTTCAAAAAAAGCTTTGTTCTGAGGCAGCCTAAACAGGGTGCAGGTATTAAAATGAATGCCGGGAGTGGGGAGAACATCCCCTAAAAGTGAAATATTATCATTCGGATTATTGTAGGGAGGTTTGTCGTACGGCTCAAATTCACCACCCTTAACCAAGAGAATACTAAACCGGTTTTGAAGTGAAAGGGGTAGAGGTTCACTTTTAAAAGTTGGGGGTAAACTAAAAGAGCCACAGGTAAGATTTTGCTCTTTTGTAAAATTTTCTTCTATTAAAGAGGGGAAACTACAGCTTTCATCTGAATAATCACGTGTGATCAGTGAAGCATTCCGATTGGGGAGCCTCGACCGAGAGACTTGAGGAGTTTGAGAATTTCCTGGGTGTGGTTTTAAATTGATATTACGATGCTGTGGAGAAGAAGGGTAAGTGAAGGATTTACCTTGGGGATTTGGAGGAGGGGGAACAGGCAAGGATTCAGATGAAGCATGATGATGAAGGTGCAACTTGTTTCCTGTTGGCGGGTAGTAAGAACAGTTAGGATTTATTAAAAGACCATTATTAAGTGCAAAAGGTCTCAGACCTGAGTCACGTTGACAGGGTTGGCATGAGGAAAAAAAATGGGTTGGAGGTGGGGTTTCGCGGAGATAGGGTAAGAAGGAGGCAAATTGGGAAGAAGGGGGGGATAAGAAGGTAGGAGAAGGAGGGATGGGTACTGACGTTTCTAAGAGGCTGGGTATAATATTGGAATGAGGATTTTTATTTTTCAAGACTTTGGGACGGGAGCTGGTTAAAAGAGGAGAGGGAGTAGGAAATCGAAAGGGGTTTGTTAATTGTTGAGCTGTGTTTGACGGACTTTGGTGGGAGATTATTGCTTGGGTGTGGTGTACTAAAAAAGGACGGCCAAAGGGGGAGGAGTGGCTCTTACAATTTATATCTTTTACAGATTGGTGCAATTTTCTTCCTGGAGGTAGATAAAAAGAAGGAGGAACCTTAACGTGTGCTTTAGTGCAACCAAAGCAACGTCCACTAGAAAAAACGGTACAGATATTATTTAGATACTTGACGGTGGCATCGGACCGATGGGGCGATGAGGACACAACCTGGCCTACGGCCGGGGTAGCTTTTCTGTTTTTTGACAAATTTAAATTCTTAAGTGTGATCGATGACCTAGAAGCATGGTCCAAATTACAAGCACTGTCGACACAAGATAAACCTGCGCATATATTACGATGAACGAAATAACAGTTACTATTTTTGCAACATCCTGAGATAAAATGCTTACAAACATGTATAAACTGACAACGATCCTTTTCCTACAAAAACCACTCTCGAAAAACCTGCATATAATATTACGTTCTTTGTTAGTTAAGGACTTGCGCGTACCTTTTTGTTGAACTATTTTTTCAAAAACAGTTAGCAGTTTGAAAACAACCGACAATCTTTAGTCGGTTGAAGGTCACGAGACTTGTTCTCGTCAGTTACACTTACGTCAGCTAATTTAACACTCCCCTAAGCCTTGTCATCGAAGAGCATTCTTACGCTGCATGCACTTTTTACGTCACTTAATGAGTTACAAGTCTGATCGCCCGGGGCTTGTATATAATTATTCATTTCAGAGCTAAAGGGAGACAAGGGTAATTTAGCGGGTGGCACGGGAGAAAGGATTCGCAACTGATTTAACTGAGTCATTAGGGTGTCAATAGTTGCTTTTCTTTCGTCAGCTAAATTCTGGAGGCCACGTAAATCAGATTGGAGTGATTTGTGGGCATTTCGAAGTAGTAAGAGTTCATTATGACTAGCTGAGAGTTGATTCTCAAGGGCGGAATATGTGTTAGTTAAAGCTGAGATTTCACTAACGTATTCAGAACAATTCGCGCATGGGGTTTTATCCTTACTGCTGGGCCTTGTTACTGTCTTAGTTTGGGGATTAGAAGTCCTTGGTGTGACTACGGGTGAATTTTTGACAAATGATTTAGGACTAGGGCTCGCTCGTGGCGTAACTTTGGCCGGAATTTTCATACCGCTGGTAATTGTCTGGACCAACTTGCGCTTTTGTTTAAATTTGACTTTTGGAAAGCTGCATGGCACTTGACTCTTCGAAATTATTGTACACTCAAGATATGCAAGAAAAAAATAAGACACCATCTACTTACCTCACCGGCGCATATGGTTGCTTAGAGAATTGGGCCAAACTACTACTACTACTACTAACAACTCACCGCAGCACCAAGCCGCCTGAGGCCAACACAGCTACGCACGCTCCTCCTCCATCCCAATCCATCCAAAACGTCCCTTTTTGTACTCTCCCACGAAATTACTATTTCCTTTAAATCTTCCTTTATGACGTCCTTCCACCCCAGTCCGGGGCACCGTGCTTTCCGTTTAGCCATAGAGGATTGGCCGAAAAGAACAATCTTCGGCAATCTTTCATCCTTCATCCGCACAACGTGCCCTTACCACCTCAACCTTTCTTTCATTATAGCCCTAGAAAGCAGTATTGAGCCACATTTTTCGCATAGCCTACTGTTTGAAGCTAGGTCAGATAGCTTTGTACTTAGAAGAACTCGCCCCTAGGGACTCTGGAAAACCGCTCGCGCCTCTCCATCTGTTCTCTAGAATGCCCATGTGCCACAATCATGTTTTTCAACTGCCATTACTGCATCATCTAGGATTCTCATCATGGTTAGTGAAACTGTATATCTGTTGTTCCAAACTTTTTTTTAACTGTGAAAAAACAGACTGTAACCTTGGCTATTCTATTTTTAACATCTTCACTGCTTCCACCATCTTTACTAATAATACTACCAAGGTAAGTGAAGCTGCCCACCTGATCGATCTTTTCATTACCCAACGTCACCTTTTAATCTTCACTTATTTCTAGCCTTAGTGACTTAGTCTTCCTAAAATTAATTTTCAAACCAATACTAGCACCCTGAACTCGCAAAACCTTTAAAACTTCATTCATTTTGCTCACACTTTCATCAAGGATGCTTAGATCATCAGCATAATCTAATTTCAGGAGACTTGTTCTTCCCCTTTTGATTCCATGGTCTCCCATTGCCTTTCCTTTGCTCCTTAAAGCAAATTCCATCAAAATAATCCATGCAAAGGGGGATAGAACACAACCCTGTTTAACTCCTGATTTAATACAAAACCAGCTGCTAACCTCATTTCCTAGCTTAACCGCAGCAGTATTATTCTCGTACATAGCTCTAATCACTTTAATGTATTTGTCTGGTATACCGTACAAGGATAAAACCTTTACTAAAGCTCTTCTATCAACAGAGTCGAACGCTTGCTCATAATCTATAAAACTGAGGACCAAAGGTGAAAATTTGGTTGACACATCCTCTACCTTTTCTAAAACCGCACTGCTCTTCTCTTAAAACTTTGTAAATAGTAAAAAAAGAATAGAGGGAGCTTTTAGGAAGGCATTTTCTGTACTTGAAGTCTGGTACATAGTAATTTGATACCAATCTAATCGGACTTGCAATAGCAGAGGAATTGGTATGACGTCATTTTTAGTTATGAAATTATTGTAGATCGTACAGAAACCATAGTAAAGCATATAGTCTTGACGTCATTTTCTGTATACATTACATTTAGGAAGTGATGACGTCACTCTTGTACATAAGAACATCGCTCGAGCTACGACAATCATTTGTTGTTTTGTAAGCTCAAAGTGATGATCAAGATGATATCTCGCATAGAAAGAAATACTATCCATTACTTTTCACCCCCAGAGATTAGAAGTGAAAACGTTTTCTATCCAAAGTTCAACGAGAAGAAACGCGTCGTCCATCAGATGCAAAACATGAGTTCACTTGTTGAAGACCCAGAATTCCTGAGAAGAGGATATATTCTTGAGATGCAATCGAGGAAAAGAAAAGCAGAACCGTTTACTTTCCCAGGTGCAGCAGTAGTCTTAGATTCGGAGCCTCTTAAAAAGAAGCCATTCCTTGAAAGCTATAGTCAAAGGAGGATAAGGAAAATGTGCAATATAATAAGATTTGGTAACGATCTTCCATATTCACTAGACCTTAGCAGCTACAAAATATCAGCAGCAGCAAAGGAAAAACTGGTGTATCTTTTGGGCAAAAAATTCGGCCTTCTCTTTGATAGTGACTATCAACTGAATAATCCCAATAAGCTGGCCTTTTTTGAATCCTATTGGCCTATCCTATATGAGTGTGATGTTAACCCCTTTTCAGTGGTGGATTTTATCTCTATTTTGACTCCAAATAAATGGCTTACAACTAGAGCTGTATCGTTTGCCATAAACTTTGTAAGTCGATCATTTCAGAATGTCTTTACTATAAGCTGCGATGTCAATGTCCCTCTCGTTTCTGCAACTCCCCAACTAGATAAGAAGGAAAAATTATCAAAAACATTGTACCAAGTGCCTAAACACTGCTCTGTATTGCTCCTGCCCCTTCATGTTAAAGCGGGACAATACATAAGTGACACTGATAGAAACCATTTTGTTTTGGCTGTGATAAATTTTAAAGAATCTTGTTTTCACATGATGGATGGCTTTAATCTTTCGAACAGAAATGAGGCAGATATTATTCTGAAGAGGATTCAAGCCTTATGTAAAAATGATGAAAGATATTTAAAACTGTCTTACAAAAGCTATCCTGTTCATAAACAAAATGATGCATACAATTGCGGGATGTATGCTATCATTCATACAAATGAATATTTGGAAAAACAAATCAGTTCTAAGCACTTGCAGCCTAATTTCCCAATTCAGGAAGTGATCCAAAGACTTAGACCGGAGTTGTGCCTGCAGATTCTAGAAGATATGTGCATGGTTCACGATAGACATCTATTTTGTTATATTTGCGGTGACAAGCCAGAAGATAAAAAGCAGCTTCGGTGTAACCTGTGTGCTGCTGTAGTATGTGAACCTCATGATTTTCATTTGTGCATGATGTGCAACACAGGCTCCGATGAAGTTCTAAATGAGACAAATCTAGAAGACTCAGAAAAAGCCCAAGATGCCAAGCCTCGTAATGAACTAAATTCAGGCGACAACACAGCCAAACGTGACACATATCACCCAAATGCTGAATTTCAAGATCATCAAGCTGTCTGTATTATGAAAGAGATCCCATTTATTACGCCACCTATAAATACACCTCCCAGAAATAAAGCTCCTTCCCATGTTTCCAGCAGCCCAATGGCGCCTAGATGGGCGCCAAATGGCGCCCTTCTCGCAGAGGCTCCTTCCCCCAGAACACGGGTTGGAAGACTGGTTAGGCCACCAAAGAAACTAGACCTTTAATACCGGAACTTGTGGCCAGAAGGTTGAAACCCAAAAGGTCTCATGCTATTTAGTGTTATTTAAAGTTTAACTCTGTGTCTTTTTAAAATTTTGTGTTGTATATCTATTTACCTTGTTCCTTATCGATTGTTATTCACTAAAATATATTGTAAATAAAATGTATATGTACATATTGTAAATTTTAGGATATTCGACTTTTACTACTGCTCACTAAACCTTAGTTGGGTCGCCTATAATTTACGTTATGGCGACGACTTCGATCCCCGAGTTTTAGGTGGTAAACTCGCGACTTCTTTTAGCAATAATTTTGGGTGCACTAGTTGGCAATTAATCATTCAGAGTAGGAGCTTGTTTAGTTCCGTCTAATTTTATCAAACCAGGCTTCCTTAGAATTAAATTACCCTCACGTCTAACTGCATCTCCTTTATTCTTTGCTTGTAATAAAGAATTCTCTTTTAGTGGTGTCCTCTTTTTAGCTGTGACAGAAAGTTTTCATCTTGCGAAAGACTGTGGATTCAAAGTTGTTGCTCATATGATGCCCGATTTGCCAAATGTTGGTCTTGAAAGAGATGTGGACCAGTTCATAGTAAGTTTTAGTTAATCAAGGAAGTTTTTTTTTTTTTTTTTTTACTTCTGTGTTTGAGTTAAAGAATGTCCTTAACTATGTTTTAGAGAAACTTTGGTAAATCTGACTTTCCAAAACTTATTTCAAATTTAATAGCCGAATTCCGAAGGTTTTTAGGGAATTTATCTACGTTTTGAATAAAAAAAATGGAGTTAAATGAAGGCATGTTTTTATTATCAATATTTAGAAGTTACTCTCTTAAGCTTCAATTCTGCTAACTTAATTACAACTTTTTTATATACTGTTGCCGCCCGAGATTTTCGAAATTTGGCTTAAGGGTGGCATCGGGGATGGGTATAGCGGCTTTTTAATTTTGGGTGCTCCTCTCCTCAGTCCACATTCAGTTATGATGACCAGATGTTCTTCTTTTTTCGCGCATCTAGAAATGTGGAACTGTGCACAAATTTCTCCTCCAAACCGTTCCTTTAGCGTTATGCAAGCAAAAACAAAATAATGACAACTGTTTGTAAAGATAAGGAGGAATTGTTTTTGATTACTGGGCTAGTAATGAGTAGGGCCATAGACAAAAAAAAAAACGAAAAAAATCGTTTACATTTCATCTCCATGTCGAAAGAAATAAGTTAAAATCTCAAGCGGGGAAATTTTATAATTATAATTAGCTAACTAAATTTTAGAATTTAATTATTTAACATAATTTAATTAAAATAATTTAATTTTATAACTAAATTTTTTTATTTAGCTCATTGGCCTCCATGCTTCCTCACTGTTTTTCTGTTTTAAGTGTACATTGAAACATATTTTTTTGATTAATAAATTTCTTTCAGACGCAAGACCATTAAAAGAAAAAGATGGTCTGTGGGCACAAAAAAAAACAAACAAACAAAAGCGATTGACCAGGACTTTGTCTATTTTGCAATCTCCTTGAAGGTGGTACTGTGTAACGTAATGAAAAGCGTGAGTTAAGATTAAGTTAGTCTCTATGACAGTATAAAAAACTATTCAATCAAAATATCTATATTATAAAAATGAGTTATTGTTAATATAAATTTAGACCAAATAAAACGTTGCAAAAAGAGAATATTATGTGGATCGAGTAAATTTAATGAACGATACGGAGTCTTATTTTAAATTTATGGATTCAGTTTGAAAGATCTAGACTCCTACAGACCCATGGTTTTAATAGACTTGTTCTGTAAAATGGGTAAAACCTTTAAAATTGGTATGGTTTCAAGCTTTTTAGATCCTGCTTGGATTATTTTCATTATTCTCTTTTTTGAGAATAAATTAATTTTTCTTTTTTAGTGAGGGAGACACGATGGACCACCATTTGGAAAAGATTTGAAATAGTAAAATAGGCCAACGTGAGAAGGACCTCCTGTGGCGGGAGGACGCCCTTAATTACGGGAAAGACAATTTCTTTTTTAATAGATTGTTTTATTTTTGTAGCACATGGTGGTTTGAAGTTTGTCTGGTTCAGCTGTTATTTAATCTTTTTAAAAAGAAGAGTAGGTGACGTCTAGGGTTTAAAGTAAATTTTTGTTACAGTTTTCGTTACTGGGAGGAATGGACATGGGCATTAAAAAAAAAGTAGTATTTTAAGGCTATTATAAGGAAATTGAAATTCCATACTATATTTGACTGGGATATTCTTCCTTTTTTCAGGAATTTTTTGAAAATCCTGCCTTTCGTGCCGACGGCTTAAAGATATATCCAACATTAGTTATTCGTGGTACTGGTCTATACGAGCTTTGGAAGACTGGACGGTATCAAAGCTATCCTCCTAATACGCTTGTGGACCTTGTTGCACGTATTCTTGCCCTTGTTCCTCCTTGGACAAGGGTATATCGTGTTCAACGAGACATACCTATGCCTCTCGTCAGGTAAGCTTGATCTTAATGGCTCACATGAGGTGTTTAATCCTAAGTTTTTTTTTCAAATGAATTGATTCAAGTCTACGCAGTATGTTTACCGTGAAAGAGTTGCTGAATGGTCTTGGAATGTCCTCAGTGACTGGTCTCATGAGAACCATATTTTCATAATAGTTTTACAAATTAATCCACAAGGAAAAATTATGTATAATAATAATCTATATGTTCACATGCCAGCAAGGACTGTGACAAAACGAGTAAGACACCAACCGACAAGTAACATAACTTAAGGGGATTCGATACCTTAAAGCACAGCCTATCTCGTCCTTTATAAACTTGCTTAGTTTGTGTAGCCAGACTATTTAGAATTGACTGGATGATCTTGCTGTAATTTATAGAGATTAAATAATATTTCCGAATAAATGACTGAAGACTAAAAGCCCACTAATCTGCTAATCTACTTTTCCAGAAATTTTAGAAAAAAACGTTTAACCTCTTTCGTTCTGTGCTAAAGATAGAGATCTCCAGTTCATTGAAACATATATCCTTAAAAAGTGTGACTTTTGTTTTTATCGATTGAATAGTGCAGAATTTTCTTTTGAAATTCAGGAAAGGCTAGTCCCTAGAAATTTTATAGGAATAATTTTAAAAATTCTGGATACTTGGTAAGAAAACACCAGAAATTAGCCCAAAAGAAATGTCATTTGATCAGTTTGGTAACTTTGGACGTTCCCTGTGGTGCCTTGGATTGAAAACCTTGCCGAAATAATTTCACGGTCTTTTCAATCAAACTTCATACTCAAACCACAAATTCTCAATAGTTTTCAATGATGACTAGTCCCCTGGGAGAATTCGCTTATAAGCCCTTTGTCTTTGTGATGGTCAGCCGACGTTAAGGCTCACAAAATGACTTCCAAGGTATCGAATTCTCTTTATATCTAACACATGAATACGTAAATCTAATCCAACAAAAGCGTAAAAAACTATAGTTCAGGCGTTGTCTCAGGAATTTACCCAGCTTACAAATTACCCAAGCAATTATTATTTCTCATTATTCTTGTCCAATTATTATTATCAATTAAACTTTCTCCCCTCAAAATTTATTTCCTTAAATCTGCCTTTGTACTCCTCTACAAAATGAAAAAGATTTTCTCCACACATTAAGCAAAAATAAGGACTATTTTTGTGCCATGGAATAGTGGCTGATTTATCTTGGAATGTCCTCAGAGTTTTTCTGTATATGGACCGTATTTCAAAAATAGATTTAAAACTAAGTCACAAACGGGCAGTGCTCTTTAGATTAGACTTAGACAGTTGATTAGATTGAAAGATGTGTTTTATTTCACTGAAAAGAAGTATTTTAGTTGCTAAAAAATACTAGTTTTGCATCGATGGAGCTGTATTTATAGATCTTAAGTGACAAAATCAATATTTCCAGTCACTCATCTTCGTACCTCTAAGACTTGGTTGAATTAAACTTTAATTTCTGCAATGATCCTATATTACTTACAAATAGAGTTGATAGATATTCCCTGACAGGAAATACTCCAGCATTAGAACCGGCCTAATATGAATCACACACATGGTCAAAACTGGTGGCAGACAGTTTTTTTTTCCAATTGAAATCTTGTATTTAATGCTATGGTACTAAGGACTACCCTAATTATCTATGTGCACTTCAAGACGTCTGGTGTCATTTCGATTTTTCTTACAAAATTGACTCTTTGGATTGGTCAAAAGTGGTGAAATAATCGTTTTGATTTAACTGATGTAAAAATTACCTTAACAATTGTCTGAAATTAAAAAAGACTAAATGAAGAAATAGAAGATTTACTAGATTTTGAATAATTAGGTACCTGAATTAGATTATAAGATCAATAATTAAAGATTTAGAGAGAAGCAGAAGAGTTGGAGGTAAGTCGTATTTAAAGGAAAGGGAACCATAGAGTTATGCGGGCAAAACTAGTTTATGTCAACAAAGTGGGGGTTCGATAAGATCTACGGTTTGAAGGAATTAAATAGCAGGATTGAGCAGTAGCTTGCTTGGCACGGCCCTTTCTGGCCGGGTTAGCTGTATAGGGCTTGAGAACCCCATCTGCAGGGCTTGAGTATAATATATACTTACAAAATGAATTCCAGGTCGTCTTGGGGGCTTCCACCATCTCTACTACGGACAATCATTACTTCATTGACTGTTACTTGCGTTATGAATCAAAGTTGTCTTGAGAAATTTACCGTCTGTTGTGTACACTAGCTACCTATTTAATTTGTAACTATCCAGTTAACCCATAAGTAGTAATTACCAATATTGGCGAAATATAAGTAATATTACCAGCCCATTAATCTTGTTTTAGAATAAGCAGTGTATCAAATATAGCTCAAGCATCCTAGGCCAGTTGGAGATGATCCTTTCTCCGTGTTTTTTTTTTTTTTTTTTTTTTTTTTTTTTTTTTTTTTTTTTGGCAAAAACTGCATTTTTGTGTCTTTGATTTGCTTTGCAGTTTAGCTATGAGTTGAGCTCAACAATTTTGTTTGGTAGTATGTTATAATTTTTGAGGGGCATATTTCATCACTGATCTATTTTATATTGTAGCTTTGCAGTTGAGCATAGCAACCCTGTATAGTTACAAGTCGTAATCTGCTACGACTGTTGTTCATAATCTGCCTGTTGTACATTTTTACTCTGAGGTTGAACGTGGTAACCCTGTGTGGGTAGAATTGATATTTTTCTGTGACCTTAATTCTTTCTTCCTTTTATATTTCAGTTCTGGGGTTGAGCATGGCAACTTAAGAGAATTAGCCTTAGCAAGAATGAAAGATTTTGGAACTGAATGCCGTGATGTCAGAACTAGAGAAGTAGGAATCCAAGAAATTCATCAAAAAGTCCGACCATATGAGGTATGAATTTATCCCAGTAACTGTGTGTCCCCCCCCCCCCATGGCTATGGCCTTAATCAGCAGAGAGTAATAATTACTTTGATGTAACATGCTAGACTGTCTTTAAAGTAATCAAAAGTATGTGGCTAATTTGATTTCGAACCGATAAGGGAGAATCAGCATATTCACCTAAAGATTTTACTTCGTTTACTTGAGTTGTAATGTCATTACCAAAAGATAAATCTTTGAAGAGGGCTTGTACATATAATACTACTACTATAAGTGACCATTCATCGCAGCACAAAGCCACCACAGTTGTCTGTGCTTCTCCTTCATCTCAATCTGTTCCTAGCTTGACTCTTACCCCCCCCCCCCCATGAAGTTAATTAATCTTTCTTTGACCTACTTCCAACCTATTTGAGGCCGTCATGTTTTTTGTTTGGTCCAGCTTGATTGATAATCAACCACTCACAATGAGATTTTGCTAATACCGAAATTTAGCCAGCACTAATTTAACGAGAACTTTTTTTGGGGTTAAATTTGAAATTACTTAGAATTTTCAGACTAATAAAAAAAGGAACTATTAAAAACTTGACTGGCTGAAATGAGAATTAGCTAAAGGTTGTTGTGAATAGGGCTTAACAAGAACAATTCTGGCAACCATTCATCCTTTATTCACAAAACGTGGGATCGGGCCACATTTTTCGCAGAGTTTATTGCTTGATGATATGCAGTTGTTGAAACGAGTTTACACAATGAACTCTTGAAATGAATACCTGCACTTTTCCTGATGTTTGAAATAATACCAGTCAAGGCACATCATTCACTCATCTGATTAAGAAAACTAATGGTACAAATAGGAGCAGAATTAAGGCCATGAGTTGACATAAAAATTTCAAATCATGAGCTGGTTTTATACAATTGTCATTTCTATTTTTTTTTTTTTTTTATTCATTTTTTCCTTTTTTTCAAATAAATTTTTATTGATTCGCTCCTGTTCGATTTTTTTTTTATTCGTATTGTTTTATTGTTCATCGCTATTTTCATCGTTCCCAAACTATTCTGAAAAAAAATTCACGTTTCTAGCTTGAGTACTTACCTGCAAGTCAGTAGAAGGACAGATAAATAAATGGATACTAAATTCTGTGTATAAAGATAGATTGGTTTGAACGATTTTTACGATTTTTTTTTAGCAGCAATTACACGCGGAAGCGACCTACTAAGATGCAATTCAGGGTATATATTTACACATTAAGAAGGGTGCGGGTAAAGTTTAAACTTACCTCTCATTCGCATCAGAAATAAACTTTACTCAGGAATCACTAGGAATTAGTAGGAATCACTAGGTCAACTGAGAGTTTATATTGAAGCGCCAAATGACTTCCTAGTGGATTTTGGGGAAAACCAACGCTAAGTTCCCTCTTGGAAAGCGACCTACTAAGATGGAACATGGACAAGTCGAGTGAAATACCGCGCACACTGATAAAAAAAACAACAGTTTGTGAAGGGGAGTCAACCGTTGTATTTGAAAAGAATATCTCATTAAACTTGTTTTAACTGATTGGGATTATCTTGGTCTGGGGTTACGAATAAATAGGGATAGCTGCCATTGGAAAAAAAAACGTGACAGGTTAGCCTTTCCTATATATATTTCATTGATATAGGAAAAATAGTTTTACCTTAGGTGTTCGATTTTTTTTTCCGTTCATTGTCGTAAATACGTCGGACTTCTGACACTTTCGGTAGCCTTATGCTACTTTAAGGCCATGCGAAAAACGTCTTTTTCGGGTTTATTCTATACAGGAGACCTCTTTATTAAATTCCTTAATCTTTTTCTTCTTTATCTAATTGCAAATACCTTTTTTTAACTTTCATCTTATTTATTAGCTGAGGACAACTATTTCTTGTATAATCAAAATATCCAAACACATTTTTTATATCGTATCAAAATGTCACCATAACTTAGAGTTTCGATTCGTTTTTCGTCCTTATTCTGGCATTTCTGAAACCAAGTCGATTAAACCCTTGAAACAGATGATGGAGAAAATGCAAAAAATAAAATGCGTTGCCATTTTTAATGCTCATTTAAGAATACTTGAAAATTATGCGCTGTCTACTTAGTAAGTTTTCCATGTTCGTGTGGGTCTGTGGTCTCAGGCAGTGTTGGTTGAAAGTTTGGCCTTCCGTGGTTGGTTGCGATACCGTTGTCAGCAGAGGTATGAATTATGAATTTTGCGTTTTTTTCTCTCGAGTAATTATTTATGTATTTTTTGTTCAGTTTCTGCAATATTGATACTAGAATACACTGATGTAAATAAGAGTATTTTTTCCGAGTAGCAATACAAGGTCGGATACAGGGCTTCCTGCTTTTTTAATATGTGTTGTTTTTCAATAAATTATTATCTCGGTTTAAAAATAAACATCTAATAGGAAATATACAATATGATTTAGTATATTTTAGTTCACCCTTTGTCAAATGGTTTAAAAAAATATTTAGTACTTAAAATTGTATTGGAAAAAATATCCTAATTTTTGAACTTTCTTCTGAACGTTCAAAGTTCAAGAGCAAATAAAGTGTTTTAACGCTAAAATCTTAAAAATATAAAAAGTAGACCAAATCAAACAGGCTTCTGGATAATTTCTCATAAGAGGTATTACTTTCAAGTATCCAGCCTTATATGTTCTATAAAAAGGAAGTGTTTTTTTTTTTTTTTTTTTTTTGCTGTTCATCAATAAAAAAAAGTTTGCAAAGCGGGTGTGATCTTGACTCGAGTGTCCAAATTTACAACCCTGCTATTTGAATTGCACTTTTCCTCGCAAAAGTCTGAATACTAAGGGTCGACCCACAAGGAACCCTGTTTATCCAAGTCTCTCTCATCAGCAATTCATCGCCTACATTTTCCGAGTTTATTTAACAATAAATTTACAACTAAAATACTTCTATATAGTGTCCCGCGCAAGGCTTTTAATCACTAAGCTTTTCTGTCTAGTGATATATTTCCAAATATCGATTTCTAGTTCTCGTATGCTTATTTCTCTGTCTAATTCGATTTCTTTGTAACTTTTTTTATGTTTGCAATGTAGTTAAAAAAAAGAAGGAAATTAACAGAAAAGTAGTTGTTAGTGACAACCTGAATGTATCAAGTGTTTTTTTTTAAGATGTTCAATTTATTCATGCAGGGACGGATCCAGGGGGTGGGGTTAAGGGCACGTGTCCTTCTAAAAGGCCGAGAATTGCTCTAATTACATGGTCGGAGGGGTGAAAAACATCGATGGGGGAGCCAATTTTTATCGATGTCTCCCAAACATTTCTGTATCTGCCCTTGCATACACATGCTTTTTTATCCCTTTGTAGCCTCTTATTTTCTCTTTTTTATCTGTAGGTAGAACTTGTTCGAAGAGACTATGTTGCTAACAATGGATGGGAGACATTTTTGTCGTATGAAGATCCACAGCAAGATATACTCATTGGATTGTTAAGACTCAGAAAATGTTCAGATGACACATTTAGGTAAGTAATTTAATTATTTGAGTTAATGTCAAATGGATTTTTATGTTTGTAATTGCTTTTTTGTTCAATATTTAATTTGGGTTTGAAAAAAAAAAGTTAAATCTTGCTCTAGTAGCCGGATTCAACATCAGCCAATGAAAAAAATGGCCATGGTGGCAAATATTCTATTCAGTTCTATTTCGTGCCACGATTGGAAATTTTTTCGCTTGTGATAAATTTTTTGTTCATGGATTTAAGCTGGGTTCTGACAGGTATCAAATTTCGCTTTTGTTGCTGAATTTCAAATCCCTTGATAAAAAAAACGCCCATGCGGCCAAATATTTCGTTTGTTTCTCAGTGGAAAATTCAGTTTTCCTGCCTGGCAAAATGTTTTTTAAAATAATTAAAAGCTTCCTATATAAGTGCTCGAAAAAGTGTGAAGCTCTTTTTTTTGCTAAGATAAATATTCAAAGAAGTTGAACACGTGCTCAGGTTTGAATTATCGCCCGGACCCCCCCCCCCCTGAAATTTTGTGGTTTTATAATTTTCTTTTAATATTTTACTGTATCTTCCATATAAATCGTTTGTTTTGCTTAAATCCATTGCAAGAAATTACGTTCGAAAGGTTCAGAAAATTAGTGCTCTGTCTGCGAGTCTTTTTTCAACCTGTTCGTAGTAATGAAGAGTAAGGAGTGAGCTTTGTTAGCAGAAACCGAAACTCTAAGAAATAGACATGGATAATCCACATCAAAATAATCTGCTTTTAATGGTAATTTGTAATATATGTAATTCATTAAGGATATGGTTAACCACCAATATTTATTAGTTAAAAAACCTGCATAAATTTAGATTAGGAAGAATGCCCCATAAAAGGGAAAGAGTCCTTGATGAAAATCACATCATCAAAGTCGGGAATCCAAAACCGGAGGTATCTAGTCATATATGCAAAACACAAAATTTAACATTTATTCTGGGAAGGATGATCACAGACGTGTATTTGTTTTTGCTTCATTTTTTTCACCAGGGGTGATCGTATCAAATCAGCTGTAGAAAATCGGGAGATTTGTCATTAATGGACTATTAAAGCGTGAGTTATTAATAGTCCATTAATGACAAATCTCCCGATTTTCTACAGCTGATTTGATACGATCACCCCTTAGTCTGGGACCCACCCGAAGGAATGTGCTCTATTTCAGTTTGTGAGTGGTCAGTGAAATGACCGAGATTTTTCTGTACCAAAGGACAGAGCATGACCTGCTGATCCCGGGAAGGCCCGTTATACCGGTGCCAGACGCTAGGCATCAGCAGCTATAGCAGTTCAAAGTTGCCTTTTCGCTTCTTTTTTTCTCGGCTAGCAACGCCATCTTGAGAGTACAAGATACATGCCCTAAGTAGGAAACGCTATTGTCGAGGGAAAGTATCTGGATAGAATGATCCCACTAAAGCCAATAAGCTAATTTCATTATCTCATACATCCAGCATATATCAGTATTTGCCAGCGTGTTTCAGGCTTCATCAGTGATTTATAATGTGTAGTGTATCTAGCAAGCGTGGCTTAGTACTAGTAGGCTATAGTATAGTAGTAAGCTATAGCATAGTAGTCTAGTATTTCAGAGGTTTACAACCTTTTGCATCAGCTTCCTGTTCAGTTCCGAGCACAGTTTATAGAATTAGCAGTATGATCATTCCCTATCTCGCCCTTTTTAAAATTAGTGACTTACAAATAAAGTAAACATACTACTTGATGCCCTTTTTATGCTCTTAACCAATATAATAATCATTTTTGTCAAAATGAATTCCCCTCCCCCCCCCCGAGGCTATATATACCAATTCAGGGTATATATTTGCACATTAGAGGGAGGGAGGTAAGTTTTAAATCTACCTCTCATTTGTATCAGAAATAAACTTTACCCCCACTGCCCTAATGTGCAAATATATACCCTGAATTGGTATTAATAGGGGTGGGGGTAAAATTCATTTCTGAAAAAGAGGGGTAGAATATAGAAAATAGAGGGGTATTGTCTGGGTGACAACTATAATGGTGAGAAAGTATAAATTCAGTAATCTAAAAGTTTCAGTTGTATTGACATGCTTCAGGATTTAGTTGTAATAGCACTATTTCTTACATTTAGAAACAGTAGGCTAACAGAGGGGGAATAATTGATAATTTTTTTTTTTAACCTTGTTTCCATCAGGTGCATAGCTCTAGTATTTGATAAAATTCTTCTTAAGCTACTTTTGGCTATCTTGGATAGGGGATAAGTTAGGAAAATGAAACTTTCAGGGATGGGTCTACAGGCTAAAGTATGTCCTGGGAAGGTATTCTGAAGTACCCACCTCCACTCCTCCCTCTAGAGGGTCCTGGCCTTTGATTTTGAGTGAAACCTTGCAAAATAGATCTTCTGCTTGAATGAATTAAAACAACAAAATTTTCAGCTTCACAACTTTGCTCAATCCCAAGTATTAAGGTTTTAAAGATATGCAAATACATTTCATATATTAAAAAAACAACAACATTAATATGGCTCAAAATTCTACTCAAATAACAGGAATTATATTTTCAGAACTAAAGCCAGAGAATAAGAAACGAATAACTGAAAATTAAGGTAAAGAGTTGTTTTTTCAAATTTCAATAGGTTCTACCTGTCATGTAGGCAAATTTCAAGACCCTTTAGTAGAAGAAGGAGTGGAGATCGGTCATTCAAAATAACATCCCAGGACATACTCTAGCCTGTAGATCAATCTGTCTTTTTGGTAAAATTCTAGTTTAGCTACTTTTGGCTATCTTGGATAGGGGTTAGGTTAGGAAAATGAAACTTTCAGGGATGGGTCTACAGGCTCAAATGTGTTCTGGGAAGATATTCTGAAGTACCTACCCCCACTCCTCCCTCTAGAGGGCCCTGACCTTTGATGACTTTTAAATATCTGTGTGTTATGAAAGTGAAACCTAACGTAAGTCTATCGGATCAATCTATTTTGCGCCCCCCCCCTAAAAAATCCTGGATCCGCCCCTGAAACCATCACACCTATTCCACCAGTTATTAGAAGAAAAAAAATCCTTATTTTCACAAATTTCATCAACCCCCGCCCATGGGCGCCCATAAGCTGAATTCCATGGGGGGGGGGGCCAACTTGTTCAAATTGGAACTTTTAATACTATATAAAATAAATATCATAAAAAAAATATAAAAATAAGGCACCATCATTCAGCCAGGGGGGGGCAGGAGCCCCCCCCCATATGGGCGCCCATGCCCCCGCCCCCTTTTTTATAAAATCCTACATAGGCCAGTTGAGTCCACTGTATGTAAATAATAGATTAAGTCATAATTTGTATATAAATTAAGTCATACCTGTGAGATGGGACACTTGCAAACCACTTGGCTGGTTTTCCAACAAACGTTCCAACAAACATGAGACTGTCACATCCGCCAGACCCTTCTCTTTTAATTCTTAACATCAAAAACAGTTTTGGCCGAAAGGAGAAAGAAATACTTGAGAAAAACGACGTGATATCCAAACTAGGCGTACAGTAGTGTTAGCTATTTCTGGCGGTTGATTAATTACCGGCATTTTGAACGTCATTTTTTGTACTTTCATTAGGGAGTTCCAGATATTTCTGGCTATCAGATGTACTGGTTATTGATTCCATGGCCTATTTAAGAAGCCATCCCCCTAGTGATTTCGAAACAGTGGAAACGTACTCCCGAAGAATGTTGAAACAGTGGATGTATGCTTCTTCGGATGTGCGAGAAATTCACTTTGTAGATGACAGATATGACGGTTTATTCGGGTATCGAGATGCCGCTGGAAATCATGTCAGCTTGAAAGACAGCAGCGGTTGCCACAAGCACAGAGGTGCGAACGCTAGAGCACAAATATTGCTGGGAAGGAATACAAAGCTGTCCAACTGGACCTCCATCTTGGCGAGTTCGAAGACAAAAAGTCAGCTCCTTGAGGTTCTCTTTGAGATTTGTGAAGGGTCTGTGGATCTCGTCAAGCAAGGTGTGACACTGTATCTCTCGGGAGGCTTTTCAGATCGGATGAAAGTTGCGAAATTGCCAGCAAATGTGAGTGCAGAAGATTACTAAGAGCGTCTCACCTCAAACCATGAAGAAGCAGACACAAGAATAATTTTACATGTCCTTGATGCTCTAGGGAGAAACTTCAAGGAGATTGCTGTGCTAGCAAATGACACTGACATAGTTGTTGGACTTCTGTATCACTGCTGTCAGCTATTTGAAAAGAAGGAGCTTGTTAGTCTTGCCATATATGTGAATTTTCAGAAGTATTCTGTGCCAATTCACCAGCTTTGTGAAGTCCTGCCGAACAGTTTGCTCAGTTGCCTGCCAGTGGTCCACTGTGTGACTGGGTTTGATACCGTCAGCTATTTTTATGGCAAGGGCAAAAAGTTAGCTATGAAAGCAGTTGAAAGATTGAATCTCTATGAGGATATCCGGAACGTGATTGTGAGGCTAAGGTGCGACGATGCCCATGCTATCTTGGAAGAATTTACATCTGCCTGCCAAAAGGTAGTCGTAGCAATGTACGGCAAAGACCCTGGTGACTTCAGGTCTTTGAACGATTTGCGCATTCACCTGTACCCAAGAAAACGGGAACTGAAATACTTGCCTCCGACAGATGACGCTTTTTCTTCTCACGCTATGCGTTCTTTGCTACAGGTCAAGTTCCTGTTGGAAGCAAACTTGCCAAGGCCTTCGCCAGTTGACCCTACTCGATTTGGCTGGACTTTTTTGAAAGGCAAAATCTGTCCAGTTCCAATGGGGGGAGATCCTTTTCCACAAGGTACCAGACCTAAATACTGCCTTTGCCGAACCTGCTCTAGAGCCTGCCCGTGTGTTGACAAGAACAGAGGCTGTGATTTGTTGTGTCAGTGTGCAGGAAAATGTAACGAATTGGCAGATGAGTCCTCGGAAGACGAGTTTGGAAATTTGGACGATTCGTTCTTATATGTAATAGCCATTTGTTCTTTTAGTTGTTTCATTTTGAGTTAAAAGTTTCTTAGCTGTTCAGTTTCTCCTCTTCTCTGCTGCGAGGTGAATTCGCAACGTTTCCTGTATTAGGTTTCTAGAATCAATGCATTTCTGGCTTTACTTTGACACTTACACATTTTATTCGTAGCTAAAAGCTGAAGAAACCTAAAACTTTGATCTTACAATAACACTCCAACACTTCTCAACAATATAGCGGTCGTTTCCGTAATCAGCATGGTCAGTTACATTGGGTCCAACCTCCGTTTCGCGGTCCTCTCGCTGACCACACCTGTGTCAGTTTTCAGAGGCTGGGTCCTAGACTAAGTGTCTTTTTAATCAACAAAAGAGATTTGGTTACAACAAAACTGGCAATTTCTGCCATGCAAAACCATAATTTTGTCCGACTAATGGTACTATAATGTTATTGAGTGAAAATTCTGAGATAGCGAATCCCGTCTAGAACTGTGGAGATAGCGAATCCCGTCTAGAACAAAAAAAAATATATATAACGCATCACAAATCTGTATATATTCATTTTTGTTACGTTTTGCGAGTCGGACGAAAATTTTGGGGGAAGGGGAATTTTAAACCCCCCTCCCCTGTATACGGCTTAGGTTCTCAAGCAAAATTCAGAAAGCTATCGACTGAATATTTACGTGGCCTTCCGGTATTAAAGTAGTACTGGGGCATATTGTGATTTTCTTCACTAAACGTAGATACAATTCATAAAAAATATACCGTTATTATCGACTGTTTATCAAATAAAACTAACGTTTATAAATTGCCAAAGTGAAAAAATGACAGCTTGTTCAAAGATTATAATGTCATCTCTCTAAAACTGTCAAAAGTAAAACTCTCGAGCAAATAGAAATAAAGTTATACATAAAACAACACTCGTACATTTCGGAAAAATCTAATTCGGCTAAGAGCCGAAAATTCACTTATGAGTATATTACCACAGGGTTAGACTTGACTTTTTCCTAGTCATATCAGCTTGGCATGCTTTGTATAATAAACGTTACCTTGCCCAGGTTGTGTAATCATTGTTAAAAATTAATGGTTGCTGGAACATCCATCCTGCATCAAAAGATACCTAAACGTTGCTTTTTTTTGGGGGGGGGGGAGGGGGCAGGGGTGAAGGTGCATCATTCAACGCAGCTTTAAAAACAGCATACGGAAGAATTCTTAATTAGAACTTGTGCACGCAATGACTACGGCATGCTACTTTTTACTCCCTCTTTTTTACCATTCCTTCTCAGTCTATCCGTGTTCCTATGAATGGATTGATTTTCTTTATATTCTATAAAGCAGCTTTACGGCTATTCAAAGCCGTTTTTTCGGTAATATACATATGCAGCCAGCAGATAGTAAACAATAAGAGCATATACAACATCATTACCTCCCGCAAGACTTTGTGACCGGGAATACATGGAGAGATTTAAACGGATTTTATTTTTTTCGTGAACTAAAAGAATGCTCTGATTAACCTTTAAATATTTAGGCCTGAATTAAAGAATGGTGTATCAATAGTTAGAGAACTTCATGTTTATGGGTCTGTTGTTCCCATCAGTGCAAGGGATCCACGAAAATTTCAACATCAAGGTTTTGGTACTCTACTCATGGAAGAAGCAGAAAGAATCGCCTTGGAGGAACATGGATCACATAAAATTGCTGTTATATCAGGTAAACAGTTCAAATTAATTCGGAAAAGGGTCAGGGCTGTACGTTGAGGTAGCTTTTATAGGTATCGGACATGCAACTGGCTAAGCTCTTTTTTTCCTAGGGAAAAGAAACTCGCCCTAATCACTAGTGAAATAGTCAAAAATTCATTGGCCTCGATAAAAATGACCAAGAACGTAAACATACTTAACTTGCATCTTCATTTTGAAAAGAAACATAGCTATAAACGCGAATCTACTCAACTCATATCTTTAACTGGCTTTTTGAATATTGAGATTCTCCAGGGGAAGGATATGTGATCTAAATTACTAGGCATATTAGCCAAGTTCTCTAGATTAAAGAAAAATCACTGCAAACGCACTTAGCCTCTTTATTTTACTTTATCCGTGAAAATATCAAATTAACTTTCAGCTTTCAAGGTTCAACGATGAGAACTTTGATTTTTATTTGAAAGAATTTAAATGGAGCATCCGTCCAACCTATAAATTACATCAACTAAAATATTTGAAATAAGCCCATTGGACAGCTAAAAAATAGCACAATTTGTTACAAGAAAAAATTTCACTATAGAGATAAATAAATCACTAGTGACCTGGCACCCCGTGTGGGCGTCTATAAATAATGTGTGTCAAAACGGTCTTCGTGAATTCTCCTTCGTGAATTGAACCCTCTAGATTGGACCTCTCTGTTAATTATTCTTTTTATACCGTTCAAGAGTTGATACAGTCTAGTGCTAATAGGCAAAGGGTTACTGACGCGTCTGCTGCCGCCAAATTTGTATACAAAAAAATCAGTGAAAAAGAATATAAAAAAAGAAAAAAAAACAAGGATACATGCAACAATTTGTGCTATGGAGAATAATTAACATAATTCACTATGGAGAAAAATTTCACTATGGAGATAAATAAATCACTAGTGGCCTGGCACCCCGTGTGGGCGCCTATAAATAATGTGTGTCAAAACGGTCTTCGTGAATTGAAGCCTCTAGATTGGACCTCTCTGTTAATTATTCTTTTTATACCGTTCAAGAGTTGATACAGTCTAGTGCTAATAGGCAAAGGGTTACTGACGCGTCTGCTGCCGCCAAATTTGTATACAAAAAAATCAGTGAAAAAGAATATAAAAAAGAAAAAAAACAAGGATACATGCAACAATTTGTGCTATGGAGATAAAATTCACTATGGAGAAAAATTTCACTATGGAGATAAATAAATCACTAGTGGCCGGGCACCCCGTGTGGGCGCCTATAAAGATGTGGGTGTCAAAACGGTCCATTTTTGTGCTGTTCCATCTTTCAGCAATGTCGATATTAGTTGACAGGTTTGCCACCAAATCGTTTCGAATTCATTTTAATCCTGTGTACTTTTCCTGTTTTAACACAGTTTTTACTTTCTAGGAGTGGGAACGAGAAACTACTACCGCAAGTTAGGATACGAATTAGAAGGCCCTTACATGGTGAAACTTCTCCTGTAAAGTCTTATTCGCTGGCTGTAAAAATTTTTATTCAATTATAATATAAATTACAAAACTCAGTAACTCTCTTCTTTACATGAAGTCGTCAGAATCGTTACCATCTTTGTTAGACTGCATGCTTTCCACTTTAAGTAACTTGTCATAGCTCCTAAACAAAGAAAAAGCAATAACTATATATTCACCAAATTTTATCGTTTTGTAGTTTTTCAGAAATAATACAATGGTTAGCCAAAATAAGGTAACTGTCTTCTCTGATATGGAGAATATGTTTCAATGCGGAAAAAGTAATGTGCAGCACTGAATAATTCAATGCTAAACCTAAACCCCAGATTCAAAAGTATAATCGAAATTTCTCCATAACTCAGTCTAGAGGAAGTGACGTAAAGCAGTGGCAATTTTTTTTATCTTAAAAAAAAAATTAAATTAAAAGCCTCAAAATACAAAATTTTAGTATCTTCTGACCAAAATGGCAGCTTTGATATATTGATCAGTTGGAATGCGATGCTCAAAGTGTGAATGGACACCCTCACCAATTGATTTTGTCGTTGAAAAAAGCCCTGGAAGTAGAAGCATTTGCCGTCGAACAAGTTCTCGTCCAACTTTCAATAATAGTTCTATACGTCGAAGCCAGAGGAAAATATAATCAGAAAAAGTAAAGCCGCATTTTATTAAACTATGGCATTATTTTAACGATTAGTCTAGCTCCGTGCCAATCTAAATTCTAAAGGAAGCTTCTGGAATCAGAAAACCCAGGTACATCCCTCGGAAAAACAAGAAATGGTACTCCGTGCCTCTCAGTTAGAGTGTTTCCTCTTCTTTTTTCTTATTCGATTTGGCAGCACTATACTGTTTGTGGCAAAGGCGTTTAGGCATTTTTAATTCAATTAAGCACTAACCGGTTATAGAGAATTAAAATGAGATCTCCACGCCAAACAGATTTATAGTTAGATATACAATTTTATGTTCTGACGATTGGCGACGTCTGTGAAGTTGTCTTCCTTTTCAATTGATGTCTCCTTTTCAATTTATCGTTATTGTTATATTTTTCTGTTTCTATCAAGGCAATCATCTTTTCTCGTCTAGATTATACTAGCGATTACTCAAACCTTACCTCTAGTTGAATTAATAACATGATTGCCCAAAAACCAAAATTACTCAGTTTGATTTGTGTCCTTGAGATGCTTTGAGTTTTAGAAAGTCAAAGAATTTCAGTATTTGAAACAGTACAAAAAAAGGGCGTCAAAGGTGCTTGAAAAATATACACGGATCTGAGATATCAAATGATCTAATATGTTCTGGATCTGAGATGTCAAATATACAGCCATGAGGGGCGGTCAGTGCACCGAGATTCGGCGGCCGACCTAAAAAATTAATACGCTTTTTTACGAGACATTTTAAATTCTACGAAACTAACTCAATATCATGCAGCCCATTCTGATGCTGTAAGTGCTGATTACAAGTGCTGTAATCAGCACTTGTAGTCGTCAAAATTCTGTAAATATTCACAAATGAAAGAAAAGCAATCAGATGTAATCTGTACCAGAATTAATGCCGAATTAAGTTGCACATTTCTATAGTTTATCTATAAGTTCCTTTGCACTCTTACTAGTGATCAGTCTCGCAAATCGTTGCAGTCCGTAACTTCTACCAATTTATGGTTTTCAGGGTACTGTCACTAAGAAACTACAGCCAAATTAGTAAAACCTTCAGAAAAAAAACTTGACTGGACTGGCCTCGGCAAAAACACGACTGGGCTGTCCTCGGCAAAATTTACTGAGGCCAGTCCAGTCATCGAAAATCATATAGACAAAGGGTTGTCGAAAATCATATAAACAACGGATGTAGTTGTTCCGAAAAACTTAACGGTTATGTACAGAGACAATTTTATTTATAAACTAATATGTTTCAACAACAACAAAAAAAAACCCAGACGCAGAAAAAAAAATAATTAAGAAGCAAGTATCAATCAATAACAAACGAGAAAACTAGGCTCTCCTGGTAAAGGAGATAATTGGTTCAAATTATTATTTAATATGAACGGTTTTTAAGATAGCTGGTGTTACGTTAAAACTTTTTTGAAGGAAGAGTGGGGTCGTGACATAAGAAAAGGTTGAAAAGGATGAATTATTTGTCGAGTCATCAACTGCAGACATACCCTTCTGGAGCCAAATATGTTGCATGATTTCGAGCGCCACGATGATCCAAGGCTTCCAACGTTAAACAATTAAACAGCAAGTAATAAAATCTAGGATGGATCTATTATTGAAACTGAATAGAAACATTTTTTGTGCAATCATAATTATAGAAAACACAGGTTATTCAGTTGATAGGATTGAACACATTTCTGCTTTTACTACCTTAACCAAAGAGTAAGAGTAACTTATAAGAGGGGAAACTGGCTCTAGTGTCGGCAAAAAAAAAAACATCAACACCATCTAGCTTTTGGCGATATTTAGTATTTTTTTAATCTTTCTTATCCTTTTCCTGTCAAGAACTGAGATCAGACACTCAGCACTACACTAATTTTACCACCTACACAAATTAAATTGATTATTCTTATTATTACACTGAAAAAAAATCCCAATTATCACCAAATGCTAGTTAGCGTTGAGGTTTTTTTGCCGACAGTAGCGTTATCTCCCACTCTTGTATGTTACCCATGCTCTTTGATCTTAACTCTAACTTAAAGAGATTTGCAAACACAGAAATGGTTGCGTCACAGAAGGAACAGAAGCAAAAAAAAATACCTTTGCTCTGCTTCTTCTTTCCGTCTTTTTTCTTCTTCCTTTTCACGCTGGTTTTGCTCTCTTAATAATCGTTTCTTGTCCTCTCTCTCCGCAGCATCTCGGGCTTCTCTCACAGCTCTCAAATCAACCTCTCTAATTTCTTTGGTCTTGTTCAATCGATTGACTATTTCATTGATTCGTTTTTCAACTCTAATTTTGTAAACCTACTCAATATGTATTTCATTAGTAAATGGAATAGCCGGGTAATCTTTAAGATTATGATAGTTGTAAAATTGAAGCCAAAAACATCAAATTTCTTGATAAAAAAGAAGAAGTTCGTTGCAACTGACAGTGAGCTACGAGTGACTAGGTCTAATAGTAACCAAAACACTACAAAAAGGGTTTTCGATAGCAATATATACATCAAAATAATCTGCATATTATGGTGACTTCAAATATGTAAAACCCATCAAGTTAAAAATTCTCTGTCAAATATTGCGAGTCCGATCAAATTTGGTTAATTTTAGGAAAAAAGGGTCATGTTCTCAAACTTTCCATTAGGGCTTCAGATCAACTGAATGAATATTCAAATTAATATCGTTTTAACCTTTATCTTGGCTTCATTTGGAAAAATATATATTGATACACGAAAGGAACATTTACTCGTATAAGGATAAATATAGCATAAAACGTGCAGTATGGATGCTGATGTGATGAAATGTCCCCTCTTATTGTGGAAACGACAGTTCAGTTTATGAAAATGTAATTATATTTGAAAAGTAAATACACAAAATGAGCCTTATTCTCGAAGCATCGTTATACAAAAGTTAAACTTTAATACAGAAACTAATGGATTGAGGGGACGGTAGTCCCGCCTTTTATTTAGGATACCCTCGGTAATGGGACTAAAAACAAACATAATCTCTTTGAAATCTTGAAAAAAAACAAGTTTTTTTCCAAACAAAAGTAAAAGCCCGCATAAACATTTAAAACGAACAGAAATAGTCCTGCATACGAGGGGGGGGGGGCAATCTCTCCTTCACTTGGTACACCCGTACTATCCAGAACACACCCGAGAAGTGAAGTTAGGTTAATCATAATGAAATATACTAAAATATGACGAAAATATATTGTATTAAATATTGCTACAACGTATTAAATGAATTATATATTGTATTAAATGTATTTAATACATAATATGTAAACTATGTATTAAATATTTAATAAAAAAGTAACTACAACGTTGTTTTCCCTTGAGCCTAGGCTAATTGTCTCCGAATACAGACAGCTATAAACCGGTTATCTCAGATTCAACTGAGCAAACTTCTTAAGTGTGTTCTGGGTTGTGCGGTAGTACCCCCATATTACCTACTAGATTTTGGCAACTGAGCCCTCCCCCCTCTCCTCAATACGTCTATTGTATAGTTAATGTATTTAAAATATATTAAAATATAACATTTTTAATTCTTTTTTTAAGTTATGTAAAAAAAATCCGTTAAATAAAGTATGGAAACCTTAACTGAAGACATTGGAATGAATTAAAATCATTATATATTAAAAATTCATTTTTTTTTCCAGTAAATATCTAAAGTAATATTATCTTTTTTATTATTTGTATTCTTTTTGTCCATCAAAATTTTGATTAACTAAAGAATTTGTCCAAAATACACCAAGCTCCTTATACCAAAACCTGACTTTCTGGCCATAAAAATCGTCATGACAAGCCATGGTACGGTGTCATGTGCAAATGCGGTAGCTGAAATCAGTCCCAGGACTTAATAGTCGGGCGGTCCGTGCACCTGGGGGGGGGCGGCCCACTTTGATTATGTTTTTTACTTTTATTTTGCTTTAATTTCTTATATTTGAGTCGAGAGGGAGAGTATGTTATTCCCCGGGAGCCACCTGCCCTAGCAAGGGCTTTGGGTCTATAGATAGTGAAGGCCAAATAGCCAAACTCCTGCTCGGTGTACTTTCTGTTGGTGTGTACGTGAATTGGTATGCATTTTACTTTCCACTCGCTTTAGGATCTTTTTTGTTTAATCTATGTAAATGTTGTGTGTATGTTTGATGTGACTATTAATTTTGATTTCTGATCGCATTTTTGTTTTATTGATTGTTTGATAGCAGCAAAAAATTATTTCTGCGACCACACAGGCTAATCATGACCAAACGAAAGAATCGTAGAGATGGGAGACTAATGATAATACCAGTCAGTAAAAACTCGATTAAAAGTATATAAATATAAGAGTCAAGGCCTCTGTTAGACCTTCATGTATGCTGAATAATTAAAAATACTTGGTAAAGAATGATAATATAAAACATCATAAAATCTTATTTTTTAACTTAGATTGGCACAATTTTATATTAATGAGTCAGTGTGCTATTGAACACATCATCAATTTACTTGTTATATGTATCATTTATTCTAGATTTTTCTTTATATTTATTTTTCTTTAATAAAAAAAATATTTGATTTCCGCTACCTCATGCTTTTTTTTCTTTTTAGTATTAAAAGTTTACATAATACAAGATTTTTTCAACCTTTCTCTATTTTTAAAAATTCCTACAATTTTGTAATTTTATCTTTACTAAATTGATAAACGCATAACATAAAAATAAACAAACATGACTTGGCAGCATTGATTAAAAAGGCTCTCTAAAGTCGGAGAAATCTATAGCTTTGATGAGCTTAAGTAAAATTTTCTTCGTATTGACTGGTGAGTCGAATAATTACATTATAATTTTAGGTGGCAGGTATTTGTACGGAGATCGTAAGTAGTGTTGAAAAAAAAAATGTAATTGCTGAAGGACATTGTTTATTTTGAACTTCTGCGTTTTTCTCTGTCGGTTAGGCGAATTTTTTGAGTAAATCAAATGACAATTTCTAATTCTTTTTACGTCTTTTAAGGCGGGGTTTATTTTAGCATGGGATCCGTTATTTATCTTTAAATTAACCCAAGATTCGTGGTAAAATCTTAAAAATTTATTTGATTGTTATTCTGTAATTATAAGTCAATTACTTAAAATTTCATTTCATTATCCTTTTCGGTGCTAATCTGTCATTTTGCAGCAGAATGCTATATTCGCTTTCACTAAAATTTGCAATTTGCATTCGGTAGATCATTTTACATTTTATCGCCATCTACGTTATCTAATTTGGTCTTGAAACGTCTGGACACACGATATATAACGCCGAATCTATCTTGGCAGCTTATAATTATCTTTTAATTTCCTGAATATTAAACTTGAAAAAATACTTTCCAACCTATGGAAAAGGTTTCCGCATAAACTTTCGAGTATGCTCATTCGATTGGAAATTGGAATTTCGATTTCTCTTTTAAAGAACCAAAAGGGATCAGAGGGCAGCTAGCTCCCCCCACATCTTTTTTCTCAAATGTATTCTATAGAAGTTTTAAGATAGTCATTTTGTTTAAATGTGCCGAGAGATCACAAAGCAATGCAACCGGTGTTGAAATAACTATATACTGTCCAGGTGAATGGGTTATGTATTATAATCATGGATTATCTATGGTGTGACTGGTGCGATTGTACCCTCTTTATTGTAGGAGGATATGGCGAATTGACATCAAAAGTTTGGGATAAATTTATAAGACTCAAGAGCATTCAAAAGGAAGGCCGCTAACACGAGCATGTCTTCTTTACTAGCACTTCGGATCAAAATTTTTATTTACACTGGTGGTTTAAAATTTATCCCACTTAACATCACGCTGAGTCGTGGGTTAAAACACCCCTCTCCTCCAGCCTGTTTAGCCTGGACAGTGGGTTATGCTAGCGGATAATCATTTAATTGTCAATGGTAGTTTTTTGGTAATGTTATTTAGAAGTCGAAGGATGCTCTATTGAGAGGACAACAAAATTTCTTGTACCCTTGTTAAGAATCGACAATGATCGGTGTGTAAATCAGCCCCTCCGTTCTTCATCCCCCCTCCAAATAAAGCCTATCGAAATTTGAAAATAGCCGACCTCTTCAAAATAGTACAAAGATTACAAACAATGCCTTAGGGGCTGAAACAACGTTCAGAGCCCACAGGCAAAGGATTTAGTTTATGTTCGGGGACATACTCGTATATGGTTTATATGGAAAAAGTGAACGCATAAACTTTTGAATATACTTATTTAATTCTAATTTGTAATTTTTATCTACCTTTTTTGAAGTCAATAGTGGTCGGAGGGCAAATAGATCCCCCCCCCCCCCGATGCCATTTCTTCACCAAATGAATCCCATCACAATTTCCAGATACTCATTTTGTCCCAAATCGTTCAATGATTATGTAGCAATCCTTTAAGGATTAAAACAGCGCCATAGAGTCGGGTGTTGCGGGTTTAGAGTTAGATCCGTGGGCTGCCTTATCCCGAAAAGCATTGCAATATAATCGTAAAACATAAAACCGAAGACAATAAGAGTGCCTATTAAGAGAGTAAAATAGGTCATTGTGTACGTTTTTGCGCAGACAGTGTACTGTGTTATTACCAGTGTATAATTTTGTCTCTTAGGACTCGTTGTATCGTCGCTTCACACCACTCATCTTTCTGATTTTTACTGCCAAAACTATCTAATAAGTCATTCTCAAGAGAGGCTCAGAAGAGTAATTTAGGTCAGGGGAATCGAAATTTTATTAACTGCATAGTCCCGTGCTAAGACTCCTATTGAAGACAACCTTTCAAATGGCTCAGGCTACTAATTCATAAATTCACAATAGTCATATACGATTTTCAGGCCAGATAACCAATGTTTGGAAAGGTTGTTGGCGCTCGTCTATTATATAAAACTCACTCGAGATGGGAAGTTTGGAGACAATAAAATATGATGAAAATAGAATACTTTATTAGCAAACTTGTGAAGGGCATTTGTAAATTATTAAATTGGAAGCTTTGACGTCGGCTGACTGTCTGAAAGACAAAGAAAATTTTATTATTTACGCAAGTCTGTACCTGCAGAAATTTCTGAGCCCTGACTGTATATTTCCTTGTTTTATTTTCCACTATTATTCTAATAAATTATTCTATTTTGATATTTATTATTTCGTTAACATTAACCAAACTACACTTCCCGAGTGTGTTTTATATAATATACAAGTACAGGAGTTTCATTTGGGAGGGGCGTCATTTGGGAAGGGCTGGCTGGGGCTATAGCCCCCCTCTGATTTTAGGAAGGGCCCCAAATCGGTAGTCACATTTATATTGATTTGATCTTAAGCGTGAAAAAATTGTGTTTTCAATTAAAACAAATCCGTTTCTAATAGAGCTATACTTCACAACAATCTATTGTGAGCTTCATTCCCGAATAATTTATTTAATATTCTTATTTCATATTTAATGACACATTTTTACTGTCTTGTTGCAAAAGCCACGGTGCCTGACTTCCATTACAATAGAACAAGGCGACCCAGGATCTGTAACAAAATTATAAATGTCGGTTACGTGATTCTGGAGCAGTGATCCCTTCTATATATACGTATGTTGAATTTTTATTTTTAAGAGTGTGTTTTTGAATATGTTCTGAATTGTATTGATTGTCTTGAAATTTAGCTTCTTGAATTTTGAGACATTCAAAGTGAGAATTTCAGATCAGTTATTTTTTTATGATTTCATTAAAGATAAGAAAAAACATATTATACTAAAGAACAAGTAAAAGAATTAATAACAACCTTTAAGAACAATGCCATATCTTACATACCCAAGATTATAACAAAATGAAAATATGGAAAAAGCACAGGATTTGTTAATAGGACATTTAAAATGAGATTTCACCAGCAATCAAAGACCAATATTTCTACTTCACAATTGAAAGGCCTTACCAATGGGGGGGCGGGGACTTGGCTGGAACCAACTTATAAACAAGGTGATAAAAACATAAAAAAACAAAAACAAATAAGAGACCTACCAATTGGTGACAATTCATGATAAATTTTGGATGGGGGGGATGAATTTACTTTTCGACATCCAGAAGAGGGGGGGGGGCAAATTTGTTGTTTTTTTTTATTTTTCTACGAACATATCGTGCCAGTGTCATGAGCACCCACATTCTGATATGCAAGCTAGTATTAAAGCAGTTGAACCGCATGCAATTTACATTCACCGCCGTGCTCATAGACTCAACCTTGTGTTGGGTGCTTGTATTTAGAACTTAAGACGAGTGGCATCTTTTTTCACCATTATTTAAGACCTGTATTGTTTTATTGCAAATGGGAATTTACACTACCAACTGTTTATTAATACTCAGAAAGTTGCTAGCATAACTATTCCTCAGTTGGAGAAATGATGTACTACAAGATTGGTGTACTGATATATATCGCTGAACAGAGTACTAATAAATACAACTGTATCTTGACTGTTTCATCAATTACCAAAACATTCTTCCGACGTGGACTCAGGCCCACGGACTCCCAACCAGTCTTCAGACATTTGAATTTATATTTACACTCCATCTAGCGAATTTTTTTGGGCCACAATCATGGGTGTAGGCAGCATATTGTCTAGGGGGGGGGGTGGGGCAGTCGATATTGTGATGGAGGGCCTTTTATCAACTGCTTTTCCAACCATCTGCTTTTTCAGCCATATCTAATGTAAATTTGAAGGTCTAGGGGGGGCCGCTGCCTCCAAATTTATAAGCGTAAATACGCATATAAGTCCAACCCTTTTAGGGGGGGGGGGTAATTGAAAATAGGTATTATTAGTGGTCGTTATTCTTCGTTAAACTGAGCTGACTGTAAATTCTTTAAGTACCAAGTGTTGGGGTTCCACAGAAACCCCACACAGAACCGGTGTGGTAGTCGCGGGCATCCCATTATAATATTGGCACCGCCGGCGGCTTTCCCCTCCAGTAAGTGGTGTAGCACCATTTTTACACCAATAAGTGGTGACACCCATACCTTACAACACCAACATCAAGGACATTTGAATCGAAATCTTAATGTTTAAATTGGTTAAGTGGAACAGACATAACCACAAATATCTTTAAAATATACAAAAAATCCGGAATTCGATATTTAAGAGAAAACACCTTCATGTGTGGTTATTCAGCTTTTGGTAGTAGCGGGAGCCAAGAAACGTTGATAAAAATCATCAAAAATAAGCCCAAAATTTATGGTATCAAACAGCTTAAGTTTTTACCCTCGGTAATGGGACTAAAAGCAAACATAATCTCTTTGAAATCTTGAAAAAAAAAAGTTTTTTTTTTCAAACAAAAGTAAAGGCCCGCATAAAAATTTAAAACGAGCAGAAATAATCCTGCATACGAGGGGGGGGGGAATCTCTCCTTCACTTGGTACACCCGTACTATCCAGAACACAACCAAGAAGTAAAGTTAGGTTAATCATAATGAAATATACTAAAATATGACGAAAATATATTGTATTAAATATTGCTACAACGTATTAAATGAATTATATATTGTATTAAATGTATTTAATACATAGTATGTAAACTATGTATTAAATATTTAATTAAAATGTATCTACAACGTTGTTTTCCCTGGAGCCTAGGCTAATTGTCTCCGAATACAGACAGCTATAAACTGGTTCAGATTCAACTGAGCAAACTTCTTGAGTGTGTTCTCGATTGTACGTTAGTACCCCCCACTTTTTCAAATAAAGTTTGATTCATTTCTCCAATACTTCAGGGACGACTGCTATAACACAGTAGTAGTGAAATTAAAATTATTCTTTGGGCGCTTCACAAACGGAAGCTCATTTTAAGGCGCATCTGCTTTATAATAATGCTGTTCTAATGCCTTGAAAGCAAATAGGTAAAAAAAAAACTTGCAATTACCATTTGGTTACATTTTTTGCACTAAAAATGCTTGAAGATAAAGTATCCGTAAAACTTCAGCGTAAAGAGCCAGGCAGAAGGGGGGAAGACAGCCCCTCCCATATAACTGAAAATTTATGTTCGTTTTATGTTAGTTTTAATGCCGCTCTTTACTTTCGTATACTGTAAATTTATTTAATGAAAAGTTGGAAAAACAACGCTCATCTCGACAGAGTATTTTTGTACCAGACTTTTCTTTTGTTATATCATCGTGCTAAGGAACAAAAGAAGAGTGAAAATAAGACATCTCTACTTTCTGCGGGAACACTGTCTTTGTGTTACATTTGCTTTAATGACCTTCAGATATTTTTTTCCATTTTTTTTATACATAAAAAAATCTTCAAATCTTCTTAGCATTTTTAGCCTTATTTTTTTAAAATTTATTTATCTTAATTTCGAATATTATCTTGAAGCTTGCACTAAGTGGCTTGATAACGGGGCTTCGGTTTGATGCACAGTACTTAATATTATGTAATGCAGCCTTGAGCTAGAATTACTCAAACTTTTTTTGTTCAAATCATGGCCGGGTTCTCTTTCTCGAAGTGAACACGCGATCAGTTGCAAATGCCCATTTTAGGATCATTTTCTGACACATTTTCCAGAAAAAAAAAATGCTAGATACAGGGACCAAAATTTTGATTCGGGTATACCTGATACCCTATATTTCACTTCGGACATTTCGGGCAACTCATTCATAAAATACAAAGAAAAACAACATAAAATACTTTCTTGGTCCCCTAAGGTATAATTATCCATCTTAGGATTTTCTTTTTTTTTGTAATTTCAAAATTACGAAGCTTTTAAGGCAGTACCACTCTTACGTCAGTGTTGTCACGTTGAAAAAAAAAAAAAATAGTTAAATTTAACAAAGCTTTTCTTCCTCGGAAACTCAACTTGAACAATCTACTGATTCTCAAAGACAACTAAACCCTTCAAGGAAAGCTACACCTTTTTAAGCTATTGGCGCCCTCGTTTTTAGCTTTTATTGCAGATTTTTCACCAACGTTTTATTTATTTTAATTTACCGCTCGCTACTACCAAAAATAGCATAGCTGCATATGGTTTTCATTAAAAATTGAGTTGCCAATTTTTCCGAAGTTTTGACGATGTATATGATAGTGTAAGTTTCCATTTCACGTATCAACTTTAAGGTAAAAATGTTCTTATCTTTCAGTTAGCCCAGCCCGATTTTTAATCCTACTTTCATTATTTAATTAACTTCAACTTTTTTTAATATCATTTCTACTACATGTTACACTAACCGTATTGCCTCCATAATGCCTCCAATTGTTTTGGTACTTACTTCTTTGTCTTTATGAAAACCAACTTGACCAGGTTCCATACCAGGGGTTTTCTTCAAATTTGTCCACATTGTATAAACTACATCAATGTTATTCATCTTATTTCCTTGGATACTGCAAAAATGAATCATGGTTATATTTCAATAGAACAACTTGGTAATAGCGTAAAGATGCAAATTTACGGTAATAAAATCCAAATAGAACTGATTCAGAAACTTTCTCGGATAAACTGAAGTCTCCAGCTATACCCTGATCCGAATAATTTTCTCTGGTCGGCTTTTATCCATTTTGTTCGTCAACACCTCACCTCACTTCATAGTCATCAACTAGGTCACTGTCACATGCAACAAGTACGAGACTTCTGAGATACTGGTCAGCCGTAATTGAGCGCAAAGAAGTGTAAAGAAATTTTGGTGTAATTTTTATTAGGTTCACTTGATTTTTAGGGGCGTTTTCATCCTTTTCCAAAAATTTGGTAAATTTTTGATGGTTAACATTCCCCAACTTTTGATCGTAACCAATTTGCGTACCCAACTTTTAATAGATGACATTAAAATTGATGAAACTTATCTACTTTGAACAGGAATCAATGTTCAATTTTTTTTGGTTTATCTATTGTTATCAAGACTCAGAGTATCTGGTTATTATGTTTCTCAGATTTTTGTTTACTATTGAGTCTTATCACTCCTTATTACGTAAGAAATTTTACGTACTATTACGGCTGTGTAGCCTCGACATGTATTCCATCAATAACTGCTACGAAGTATCATTCGCAAGATGAACTTGGGCAAGCAAGCTACGGATACGCTTATGCTGGACATTCAGATGCTGCCACACGTGACGTTCACGGTAATGTAATTGGTAGCTATGCTTATATCAACCCAGAAGGCAAAGAAGTTCGAGTCAGCTACACAGCCGGTCAGAAAGAATATTACGTAAAGAAATTTTGTCTAGCTAAAAAAATCTCAACCCTTTTGCTGGGGGTAGTACCAGCTTAAATATTTTCTATGCAACTGGCAAAACACCCATCGATTCACATGAGATTTCGAGAATACCTTCAAACTTTATCTCTGTTCTGAGGCTTTCTTGGGGAATTTTGAAGCCCCGTCGGAACAAAACCAATAATTTCTTTTATTCTTGTCAGTTCATCCTAATCACCGAAAAGGCCAGGGTTGAAGAGTCACTTAAGAATAGCCAATATTGTTCATTGGTTCGTTCACTATCCAACGACGATATGAATCTTCCATTTCGGTAGTACAGAATTCCTGATTTAAATTTTGGAAGCTGGAACAGTTACTAGAAATGGATTGGTAATATCCTGCGCCTAAGTTGTATTTGGTACTCTTCCTCTGCAGAGTGTCTCTCCATCATTCTAGGAAAAGAATATCAGTTTCTGTAAACATAGCTTAGGCTTTTACAGAACCAGGTCTCCAAGTTTTTTCCTTGAGGCATAGCAATTAGAGCGTTGGTTTAGAAAAGAAGCAGACATACAAATTCCAGATCAAAGGTGAAATCGCACTTGATAGCTTGAAAGTTACTGAAATTTAGATGATGAACGGACTAACCTAGTAAACGTTACGAAGTGTGCTGTATTGTTTGTCTGCATGAATCATTTTGGTGAGCTGTGTGCCAGGGTTATCCCAGCAAGTTTTGAGTAAGTACTTTACAAGTAAAACAAAAAAAAGGTATATTTTCTGAGCAATAATCTGCTAGATTCTTTAAAGAAAATAAGTAAAAAAAACAAGTTTTTGTAACTGAAAGTAAGGAGCGACGTTAAAACTTAAAACGAACAGAAATTATTCCGTATATGAAAGTGCCGTCCCCTCCTCAACGCCTCGCTCTTTACGCTAAAGTTTGACTTTTTGTCACAACTACTTTTTAAAACGACAAAAACTTTAGCGTAAAGAGCAAGGCGTTGTCGAGGGGACAGCCCCTTTCATATACGGAATAATTTCCGTATAAAAGAGGTAAACAATGTATGAGGATTTCTTAGAACCACCTAAGAAACCAGATATGGGACTTTTGATATTAAGGGATATGATAATCATTTCCAAAAAGTATGTCCCAAATAAAATTTATTTCCTTTTGAATATATGGCTCTGACCAAATATTAAGGACCCAAACCACAAGAGATATGGCAACGCCTCTTTTAACTTTGGGACGACGGCTAGATTTAAAGTGAGGGTATCTATTATTTTGTGTGTGCTTTGTAAAAAAATCGAGCTTATCCATATTACGTATAATCAACACATCTAGGAATCATATTTTACCTTCTTTTTCTGTCTTTACTGTGAATTGCAGGTTTCTATCAGATGGTCTAAAAAAGCTTTAAGTGCATCTTCACCCCAATTCCAAACTGATATAATCAGTTTGGAAATGTCCCTAAAATATATGGAAATGTCCCTAAAATATATGATTCAGAAAATACGAATTTAATGCCCGATTCTGAAGATGTTTAATGTAAATATTTGCAAGTAAACCTGGTGGACAGGTTCCCATAGAGAGACGCTTTATTTTTTGGTAAAAAGTTTCGAAGCTGGAAATGCATGGAATAGTTGCTACACAATCTAACTGAATTCATTAGAGCGTCACTGTCGATCCCTGTTGCAGATTCTTTGATTAAATGATAATTGTTTTCGAGGTTCTTTTGAACAAGTGCTCTAATTCTAACCATCAACGTTTGATTCACTGAAAGGATGTCAAAGGTACTTAATACTGTACTTTCAGAAATAATACTTTTAGAAATACCAACATTTTTCTGCCAGACCTACTAAATCCCCCTAAAAGACTTTTGGGAATAAGATAGAGACTTGAAAGCAGTTACTAATCATTTTATAATACTTGAAAAGGGTGCTTCAAGGCTACCATAGGTCTTGAAGGGATGCCTTGTTTGTGCAATTCTGGTAGGTCATAGGACTTGGGGCAAAAGTTATCAGGAGAGAAAAATTTGTTGTACAACTGCAGAGTGGTTCCGCTATTTTTGTTTTAGAATTGTCGACTCTTTTATAACCTATGGAGTAAACTGATAAAAATGATCATGTCTTAACCTGGCATAAGTACTTATGTCATTTATATATGAGTGAATTTTTGCTACCTTAATCGGTCTTGCCCAGACTAATGATAAATTTTTCAGCTTCAGTCATTATTAATGAGGAATCGTTAAAGAGATCATATAGTATTCTTGTGTCAAATGCGTTTGTATCATCTGGAAAATTTTGCATTTTTATTTAAGTGCAGTAGTATGATTCATACAAGGTTTAAGTATATCAAGGTTAGAGGCAAGGACATTACATCTGTCGAGAGAAGATTCTAAAGACGCTGCTAAGTCTGCAACGCTAGGTCTGCGATGCTGCTAAATCTGTATCTGTTTCAACACAAAAGATAATTTTGTTCCTTGTTTGAGTACAGTACTTTATAATTAATAGAACAAAGTTTTCTCCATGGAAGGTTGGTAATTGCGGGTCCAGGAGTGGCCTGAAAAATTCAAGTTAGATTCCTCATTTGAGATTCGTATTCCAACGTACAACACGCTTTTCTTTTGACAAACAAAAATCGCCGTGACATAAACTACTTCCCATCCCGATAATCTGAGAAAATTCAACCATGGACACATTCTGCGGAAAAAGAAAAAACTTCCAAAAGATTCATCATGTCTCCAGTGTTCTTTGTTTTATTAATGTGATATAGTGGTTTTATCTGTAAATTATATGTGAATTGTAGTTTTTGCAAAATTGTTTAAGTGTAAGTTGCGCCTTAAAGAGTTTTGGAACGATTTTAGTAAAAAAAATTATCCATGGTCAAATGCTATCCATAAGCTTGATGTAACTGACAACGAAAACCACACTGCCTTTTCATCATACAAAAAAATAGAAGTTAATGATCAAATTTGTTGGACCTAAAAAGTGATTCTATACCAAAAGCGGAAAAAGTTCTTGTTAATGGTTTTAACACCATATTCCAATCTTTACCCTCGTGTCATTAAAAAGCATACGAACATCACTGTTTTCTTTATTTTGTAAACAAATAACCATGATATCAATAGTATTTTTGAAAAAGTTGCAGATTCATAGCTAAGACAAAACTTCTCATGCCAGTTTTCTGAGGTAAGTTGATTAGGGATCGTTTTTCGTAGGGAACCTTTGCTTTCCATTGAGTATCCACAATTGGGTATTTTTTCTGTTAGGACTTAATTTGTCGCAAATATCCCAATCAAGTCAATCAAAACGTCCAGAAAAGAAAAATTATAATTTTTTTCGACATCTAAAGTCCTTTAACGGTGTTCAACCAATCAACGATAGCAAGTTTTAGAGACATATAAAAAAAAGATTGGTCTACAGCAAGGCCATAGATATTCCTTAAGGAAGCGATACAATTATTCCAGATGATCAGTGTTGTCTTTGGGTGAGCCAAGGATTTATGCAGTTGACACTGTTACACAACTATTGAGACCTGCACACTGTTCACACCAAACATGCGCAACCGTAAAACAGTTAATAATAGCAGCGCCGTATCCCCCCTAAAAAAGGGTTAGTCTGTATATATTTTGTGGCAAAACAAACCACTAGACTCGTGTTTATGCAATTAAAACGCAGGCACACTTGGCTTTAATAATCGCTTCTTTTAGCCAACTAGGACTCAGTAAAGAAAGAAAACAAAACTAAGTAATTAAAGAACCCTGCATCTAAAAAAAATTCAAATATTTTCCTGATTTTTTTTTCAATAGTCTATGGAAATAATGAATGATTATTATTACCATTTTTTTAACCTCTTGTATAAAAATTGAGCTGAAATGTTTTAATTTTTTGTTTTTTTTTAACTGACCTGCATTTTCATTTGACTATTAACAGATTTCCTCAGTCACCAGTTAATTTGAATGCGTTCTTGACTTGCAAATAAAAGAAATGAAAAGGGTACCAAGAATTATTCAAAAATTGCTCTTAACAATATTTATTACTATTTACCTATTAGCTTTGACTAGTTGGGCACAATCTTCTAGCACTGCACCTGGTATATCATCAATTGTTTGGCCAGGTTGAAGTCGAACGTAAACATGGGCTGATGATAGCTTATCCACATGGAACCACACATCCTCGGGCCAGCCCCATTTTATCAACTCCTCATCTAGAAAAAAGCTTGCTATCTGTACATTGAATTAGAAATCATTTACAAATAACTTAATCAAAGATATTGCGTAAACTTATTTCTCAAGCGTAAATATGGTCTAATGATGGCTTATCTAAGCAGAAACATACATCCTCTGGTCAGTCCTTCCCAGTGCAAGGGGTCCACAAAATCAAGTCAGGTGTATCACATCTAGGGGAAAGGGAATTTTTTTTTTCTTCTTCTAGCGCATATTGACAAAAATCCATCACAATTGCAAACAGTCACTTCCTCAAGAAAACCGTCATTTCATCGACAAAAACCGTCATTTTATCGACTAAAAGCGTCATTCCATTGAAAAAATCCGTCATTTCATTGACACAAATCAGTCACATCGTCGACAGTCATAATATCGACACGTCAACTCATCGGCAGTCACAATCAATACCCGTCACAACGTCAACAGCCATAACATCGACACGTCATTTCATCTAAAAAAACTGTCGATGAAATGACGTGTCAATATTATGGCTGTCGACCTTGAGATGGGTAGCGATTGTGACTGCTGATGAACTGATGTGTCATTGTTATGGCTGTCGAAGAGTTGACGTGTCAACGAAATGACGGATTTAGGGGTAGGGAAAAATGAGTTCAGTGAACAAAGCACTACAATCTAGTTACACAACCACTGAATAAAACACACCGCATTAATAAAATAAACATGGTTATGCTATAGAAGATGAAAATACTGACAGCAAATCTACCAAATCTTGTTGATAAATGGAATGGTCCTAATTGACAATGTGGACTGTCATCCCTGCTGCAAACAATTTATCTGTCAATAAGTTGCATATTGACATATAATGACTATGAAATTCAGCCCAAAGCTATGTTTAAATACCCTTCCATTCTTCTTTGATATAAATACCCATGCCAAAACTCTGAGAGAACAGGAAATGGGCCTGAAATTAGCTCTTAATAAGATTTAAATAATCAAATGCTTTTTCACTATAATGATTGTCAATCTTGTTCTTACATGCATAGACTGAATCTGAGTTGACAGTATCTGATGGTAGTGCGTTCCACTCGGAGGCAATGCGGCTGCTAAATGCCCATCAACCAACATCTCTTCTGAAACGTTCTTCAGTTAGCTTAAACTTGTGACCTCTCAGGTTATTATTCTTGAATGATATTATCTCTTTTGGAGGGATGTTGTCGAAGTATCTGTTGCATACTTTATATATTTCAATAAGATCTCCTCTCAAAAATTGGTATGAGAGACATGGGAGCGACAATTTTTTCAAACGGTCTTGGTATGGTAAGTCTCTGAGTGATGGAAGAAATTTAGTAGCCCCCCTTTGGATTTTTTCTATTGCATTGCTGTCTTTTTGAAAAAATGGTCTGGTTGTTGTATGACCGTTTTCGATTATTGGTCTCACTAACGATTTGAAGAGTGTAGAAAACAGTGTTGAGTCAGTAAGAGAGAAATTTCTTCGAATAATTCCCAAGACTTGTGGTGACTTAGAGATGATTGACTCGTAGTGCTTGGTGAAAGTCAGGTCACTGTCTATTGTCACTCCCAAGTCTCGCGCTTCTTCTTGTATATGTTGTCCTTCAAAGCAGTAGTGCCGAGAAATGTGTTTTGGGCCTAGCCGAACATGACAGCTTTTTTCTGTATTCACTTCCATGCTCCGTTTTTTCATCCATTGTGCTATTTTGTTTAAGTCTTGCTGGAGTATTTCTGCATCTTCAAAGCTTGTTATTGCGCGAAAGATTTTTGTGTCATCTGCATAAAGCAGTATCTGAGAATCAATGTTATTTGGGAGATCATTTATGTAAATAATAGTAAAGGCCCCAGAACACTACCTTGAACTACTCCACTTGTCACTTTTATCTCATTGATACTAAGATATCCCTCCAGTCTCAGTCGCTGTGATCTTCGTTTCAGAACGCTGAGAACCCACTTTAGAATAGTATAGCCAACCCCAATAGACTGTAGTTTTCGAAAAAATTGACTTTGTGAGACTTTATCAAAGGTTTTTTTGAGATCTAAGTATAAAATATCTACCTGTATCCTACTATCCATATTCTTTCTCCAGGTGTTTGTAGCAACAAGTAGCTGGCTTTCTGCTGATCTTTTCTCGAGAAATCGAAACTGTGCGGGTGAAATGAGGCTTCTTTCGAGTAGGCACTGTAATATATTATCGTGGAGTAAAGATTCTAGTATTTTGCATGTGATACAGGTTAAACTGATCGGTCTGTAGTTACTTGGATATTATTTGCTTCCTTTTTTGAAGAGGGGTATCAACGTTGCTTGCTTCCATGTATCAGGCAGGTTCCCTGTTTGTAGAGACGACAAAAATGTAGTGCAGTGGCGCTGCAATTTCCTGTGCCAGCTCTTTGAGTACTCTAGGATGTAGGCCATTTGGACCTTCTGATTTGTAAGGGTTTAGATTTTTTAGTTTTTTGTAGACCATTTGTACTGTCAATTCTATTTCTTCAAATTTGTCTGTGACTAGTGGCTGTAATTCTTCTTAACTTTCATCTTTGTCGCTCTCTGTTGTGAAAGCTGTGGAAAACTGCTGATTTAGTAGGTTGGCTTTAGTTATTGGGTCACTGATTGTTACATTTGTTGCTGAGTTTCTAAGATCGGGAATAACCGGCTGTTCTTTTCTTTTTGAATTCACGACATTCCAAAACGCCTTGGGGTTGATCTTTGAGTTTTCGGCTACTTTCCTCTCCTTTTCGCTTGCTTCTTGTCTAGTGGCTTTCCTCACTTTGTGGAGATTCTGCGATAATTTCTTCGATTACATTCGGTATCGGTCTGCTTGAGCGTCTCCCAGGCTTGCCGCTTGGTTTTTATTAGGTCAAGGATCTCTCGTTTTAGAGGCGGTCGTTTTAATATTTTGTCTATTTGCACATACTTCTTTGTGAGGTCTATGATTACGGATACAGACTTTCTGTACATGCCATCTACTAGATCTGTGTTGTTTAGTATTTCAGTACAGTTAAAAACTTCTAGCTCCGTTCGCATGGTATTGTAATCACCCTTTGAATACATCCACCTCTCTTTTTTGCTCATAGTTTCGCAACTCATCATCGCCTCTAAATAAATTGTAGCGTGGTCTGATTTTCCAACGGGAGGACCTATAGTAAGTTCTTTTACTAGTTCCGTATTACTGCCTAGGACTAGGTCCGGCAGTGCTGGCTTTTCGCTTCCTCGGATTCTTGTTGGTTTTTTAATAAGCTGTTCTAGGTAATTATCGTTCACTACCTTCAAAAATTCCCTCTGTGAGAGTGACCCGCTATGCTCTAGGAGGTGTGGTAGGTCCCAATCTATGTTAGGGTAATTGAAATCTCCAATGATGAGAGTTGGTTCTGTTAATCTTTGACATATAGCGTGAATATCTTTAAAGAGTACTTGGTCATTCACGGCTGTGCTATTTGGACTTCTGTATGCTACAGCCAAATTTAGAGTTTCTTGGTTTGTGTTTGATATCTGAAGCCAAATAATTTCCTGTCCATTTTTTTGTTGATGATACTTTCTGGACCGATAAATTGTCTAAGACATAGCAAATAATTTCCCGACCTTCTTCTTGATCTATGTTCAAGGTGTGACTTTTGTAGCCGTTAATGACCAACACTGGTAAAGTTGGGAGATATCGACAGTGCTTAGGCTTAGCTTCGACCACTGCTACTATGTCGGGGTTCTTTGCTGCAATTTCTACTTTTAATTCTGATAATTTGTTTGGTAATGAATCAGCATTTAAATATAGTATCTTTAGTGTTTTTACTTTAGTAGCTTTTTTGTTAGGCTTGAAGGATGGTGGCATTTGTTATTTGCCCGTGTTTTGAAAAAAATTGAGCCTGAATTGAAAATCAAGTATTTTGCAGTAGGCATCAAGACATGGCTAATTGTAGGAAAAAAGCCAAGACAGGTAGTCCAAGTAATTGAGAGACAAAAAGTGTTTAAATGGCACGGGTAAATGGTGGGAGTAAGTATGACTCTCTTAATGGACAAATACTTGTGTGTTAGTTTTTGGAAAGGCACGCCTGCCTAGTCTCAAGCAGGTTGACCAAGAATTTTAAAATTGACATAGGACAACTATATTGTCTGGAATGAGAAGCAAACAAGGCACGCCCGCCTATAGTCTTAGGAAGGTTGACCAAGAGTTTAGAATTGACACAGGAACATTAATTTGCTTGGAATAAGAGCCATGACAACAGCTTCAAAAAAAATCCATTGGATTGTACACTTATTTTGTACAGTTTACAATGGTTACATCTAAGTCTGCAAACAAATAAGTAATATAAATGAAGTTTTGGGTTGTTATGGAATTAAAACTTAGTTCCTGTTCAGATCTGAGATTAAACTGGTTAAACGAGATGAAAGATTGGAAGGTTGAGTTGTCTGAAATTATGCTATGCATTATTTCACTACTCAAATGACTTTTAAAAGGAGCAAAGATGATCTATGATCAGTAAAGACAAAACTGAATATCTTACTAAAATCTCATAAAAGTACATTACTCAATTCTGATCTTGGAGTAAAAGTATTTTCAGAACAGTAGCTCTTAGCTTAAAAAAAAATGTTCACTACTTACTTTCATATTTATCAGCACCAACATAGAGGGTAACAGGAGGAGAAACAACTAAAAAATAAAAATCAAATTAGTAAAAATGAAATGATCACTATAGTATGATAGTCTGATAGTAGCAGTTTTAGGCCTCATAATCAGGAGGGGGAGGGTGCAAGGTACCTTAATAGGAGTTTAAAATATAAAATAAAAGGGAATGTCAGAAAACCCAAAACAAACAAAAATTAAAATAAGTCAAACTCAAAACGAGCAGAAGTTAATCTGAGTAGGGTTCTAAACCCTATGCTTTCTAAAAGCCAGAATATAATTTGTACTTTACTGAAAAAAATTCAAATGAATTTACTGAACAAAATGTCCATTGCCAGTTTAATATACGTATTCTAATATTTATTCCTTAAGATCTTAAATACTTTTAGTTTTCTTAAAGTTATAAGTGAAAACATTTAAAAGAACTTTTTCAGTAAAGTACAAATTATATTCTGGCTTTTAGAAAGCATAGGGTTTAGAACCCTATTCGGATTAACTTCTGCTCGTTTTGAGTTTGACTTATTTTAATTTCTATTTGTTTGGGTTTCATTTATTGATACTGATTTGTGGTAGTTGTATGCTTGGTAGATTATTTGATTCTATTTTTGTTCATTTTCGATTTAGTGAAGCTCTTTGCTTTTTTTGGAGAAACTTATTCTGTGCAAAAGGTTTTTTTTTATTAATTTCTGTTGGTTTTATATTGACATAGTCTTTTTCAGGGAGAAAGACTGAGTCTCTTCTGAAGTTAAAGAACCATCCCTTCAATAAAAACCTTAAACACCCCCTGGGCATAACTTACAACCCTTTCCTTTAATCTCTGGGGTTTGTTTCAACCCAAAAGCCTTGTTATATGATATTTAGACTATTTTGAATAGAATGGCTATCTCAAAATTTCTATTTGACACATTTCGGGACAATATGAAGTGTGTGTAGGGGTGAGAGGGTAGCTGCCCTCTGATTACTTTGACTCTTTTTTTAACCTCAAAAACATAATTTCTAGACCTTTCTGATAGGCTGAACAGAATTGCTACATCAAAATTTTGATTGGAAGTGTTTGGGGAAATGATAGGCGTGGAGGGAGACATTTGCCCTCTGATCACTTTCGACTAATAAAAAAGGCACTAGTCAAAACTTTCAACTACGTTGAGCAAAATCGCCCTCTCAAAATTTTGGTTGGATGTGTTCGAGGAAATGGTGGGCGAGAGAGGGGGGTTAGTTGCCCTCCAATCACTTTCAACTATTAAAAAGAGCACTAGCCCTTTAAATTTCCAATAGAATGAGCCTTTTTTGAAGTTTCTACGACAACGCTTCTATAAAAACCTTACATGCCCCCAGGGCATAACTTACAACCCGTGCCCTAAGGGCTGTGGGGGACTGCCCTCCTCAAAGACATATTTTATATAGGGAAATCAACTACGCTCAACAAAATAACTATCTCAAAATTTTGATTGTATGCATTTTGGGAACTGGTGGGCGTGGAAGGGGTGTTAGTTGCCATACAATCACTTTCGAGTATTAAAAAGGGCACAAGCCACTCCACTTTCCAATCGAATGAGCCCTTTTCGAAGTTTCTATGACAACTCCTCTGATACAAAGTGCCCTGGTCTACCCCCCCCCCCCCAAAAAAAAAAATAAAATAAATAATAGACTGTGCCAACATCGTTCTTTACTTAGGCAGCGCGATTGCGCTGCCAATGATGTGTTGTGGGAAGTGCGGGTACTTGAGCTGCCTGACCCCAGCAGTTTAAGGCCTTTAGGCTGGCGGGTACCTATACAGTTCTTCCCACCCACTCCTGTTCACTTCTGCACGTTTCATAAATATTACTGAATCAACCCTTTTTCCATTGTCTTTTTGTGCTCTAGTACATGGGATAAACATTATAAGATTGCACAACTAGTTATGCTAGGCACTTGATAGAAGGCAAGTCAGTGGAAAATCAATAATTCTGTTGCAGTAGCCAGAAAATCTACATGACAGTTTGTCCATTTTTTGACAAATCTCAAAAACACCATACCATCATGAAATGTAACAATTACGAGTCCAAATGGGGATACTATGAAAATACTTGCAGAACCGATAGAACAGCGATCGGATTTACTTTTTATCAGATACAGAGAAAAATTTCAAAAACGGTGTCAAAACAACACATGCGGTGCAAAAACGCATTATATAGCCAATCAAGGGTTCTCTTATCAAACTGGCCCTTTACCCTGGCGAGAAGATCATAAGATTTTCTTAGTTTCTCTTTCAAAGAAACAATTATAAGCTTCCTAGTCAATCTAATTGAAGTTCCAAATGGAAGGCCTAAATACCTAAGTGAACTGGAACATGAGATTGTAGCAGGATCAACTTCGATTGTATCATTGGAGGCAATCTCCGGTCCAAAGCCCAGAAACTCTGTTTTGGAAGTAGCGACTGAAAGACCGATTTCTTTCAGTCCAGAGCAAACAACATCAACAGTGATTAGCCAAGAGAAGAATGTCATCAGCATAAGACAAGTAACTTGCGTTGTATATGGCTCAATTAAGTATGGTGGAATCTGTCGAGTGACTAATCAAATAGAGTTATTAAATATTGCCAGACTAAGAACAGAACCCTACTTAACGCCACGGCACACACGAATACGATTACTAACAGTATCTTGCAAACGTATCCGGATTGAGGAGTTCTGATACCACTGCCACAGGCAGGTACAAACAAATGGATTAACTCCACTTCTAAAGAGAGACAGAATTGCTTTGGAATGAGGAATGGTGTCAAAACCTTCGAAATATCAATGGCACAAATGTAGAGGTTACTTTATGCCTTTCAAGAATCGCTAGAAGAGTTGCATGGGCGTTCTGCACACCAAGACCTTCCCGAAAACCAAATTGGTTATCGCCATGATCACACGTTTTGTTCATTATAGATAAGCTGCTCAAGAAGCTTTCCAATCGTCGAACATACAGTAATCGGTCTATATGCATCACAAGATTTTAAGTCTTTATTTTTCTTAAAAATGCACATTACTAGACCTTCACATAGCACAGGGGTGGCCAACCCGCGGCCCGCCGTAAATATTTTTGCGCCCCGGGGATTCATCACACTTTTATATTCTGCGCCCTCATGATTGACACAAATCTTGGAACATCAAAGATTCAATGTTTTACTCTAACAATGTTGTTTATCACTGTATATAGCCCAAGTATTATATTATTATGTTGTACAGCCCAAGTATTATCAATGTTTCATGTTATGCAAGTAGTTATAAAAACAGTGAATTACATTTGATCAGCGCTTGTGCATTGACTAGTTAAGGATTTTCTGAAAGAATTAGATTCTGAATACGGTAACGTTGTGTACTTCAGTTCAGTCATATGGTTAAGTCGTGGAAGATGTTTAAAGCGATTTTATCACTTACGAGAAGAAATTGATTTGTTTATGAATGACAAATGACAGAAAATGAATGACAAAAAAAAAGGTCTGTGCCAGAATTAAGAAATGATGAGTGGTTATTGGATTTATGCATTTTCGTGGATATTGTCAACAAACTCAGTCAATTAAATATATAATTGCAAGGAAAAGATAACCTCATAGTTGATACATTTAATCACATCAAAACATTTCAGAAGAAATTGTTGTTATTTGAATCGCAACGGAAAATTATTAATGCTCACCACTTTCTAATGTTGAAAAAATTTAAGAAATCAAAATGTAACAATTATATCAAATATACAAAAGAAACAAGAAAACTTGCAGATGCTTTTGAAAGCCAATTCAATACTTTAGAGTTGGAAAAAATGCGCCAAAATTTTTGAAATATATTCATTTCCTTTTCATGTTGAAATTGAGTCTATGCCAGAATATCTCCAAATCGATCTGATTGACATACAGTGCAATAATGAATTAAAACGCATGTTTGAAAATTCAGAATCAAAAATAGATTTTTTATTAACATTTATGTGACAAAAGAAAAATTATCCAATTTAAGAAACTTGGCACAGAAAGTTATTAGCGCTTTTGGTTGAACTGACACCTGCAAATCGTTTTTTTTTCTTTCGAAATTGAAATTGACCAAACACAAAACACACTCAAACATAACAGACACTAACCTGCAACACCAATTACGATGTGCAGATACCCAAATTGAGATTGACTTGCAAAAGCTAAGTGAAAAAGTGGAGAAATAAATAGCACACTAGTGAAATAAATATTTGTCTGTGATTTTATTTTTTTATTGTTAGTACTTATGTTTTTTACTATGTACATTTAGTATCATTATTATTATTATATTATCTATGTTCATATGTAAAAATAATAGTAAACATAATTAATAAAGTTCATTATTTTTCAATTTATCACTCCAAAGAATATCTATAATAGGTCTAAATCTAATATGGGTATATATAATTTTATATGCAGCACACAGAGTTATGATGCTTTTCCAAAGTGGCCCAAAAGATAGTTTGGGTTGCCACCTTTGACATATCACACCAGGAAAATGCTGTTGGGCAATACAAGCCTGAAATAAATAGCAAGATGTTGTATAGTAGCTGTCAGCAAACAGCAACTGTCCTGTATATCAGATGTTTGGGTTGCAGGCCATCTGAACCTGATGCTTTACCTGGTTTAAGACAGCAAATATGTAACTGAATAGATGCTAGTGTGATACTGATATAGTTCTTAGCATGGTCTAACTTAGCAAAGTGACCCAAAAGTATAAATCGAAATGTTGTGTCAAAAGGTGGTGGATTGTCAGAACATAATGAGGAAAAATGACTTTACCAAGAGCCTAAATCTATTGGATTGTCCTCAGATGATGAAGTCAAGGTAAGTTTTGACACATGATGCCACAACAGCTGGGGGTTATTTTTAGTATCCCGCAAAAGATTGTAGATTTGACGCCATTTCCATTGCCACACAGAATTTCTATAGACACGCTTCATACATTTGATGATATGAAATAAACTACCTGACCTTGGATAACTGCAGTCAGCCCAAATACAAAGCCAGAGCTTGTGTTGATGTTCAGCACTCTGAAGTTCAATGTCTTCACTCCACCCTTTTTAAGTGTCCCAACTCGAACTTTGATTAAAGAAAAAGAGACTGAAGCAACAATATTGAATGAACTAATTCTACCAAGTAAAAATCCAAATCGCGAGTGTTCCCATTTATGAACATACATAAAAGAGAAATGGAATCCAGATTTTTGACAACGTAGAATCTAATGTTCTCTGATATAGAGAGAGATCAAGACGATTCCAGCAAGGTTTAAAAAACCACTTAGGCTTTTGCACATGAAGAAGCTGAGAACAGGTAAGTTGAAACTGCGAACTTAAGTGATCACTTGTTAGGATGTTGCTTGAAACATCAACCATGGTGCCCTTGCTAAATTAAAAACTATGCTGATTTTGATGGGTTTGGATTAGTTTCACTTCTTATTTTTTCATTAATAGTTCATAATGCCAAATAAAGGCAACTTAAAACAAAATAACAAAGTCAGCTAACTTTACTGTATAGCCTAAGCCTATATCCAACCCCATTAGGAAGGGATAGGGTGCTGGGATGGAAGTATAATAGCAGTAATTATTACATTGGGGTTGAGCATTGAATGGGGAATCAAATTGTTGATTTTGATCTAATTTCTATTTCATTTGTGTCTTAGTCTCTGAATTTACTGACAGCTGACAGGAATGGCAAATTCTAAAAAACTGTGATTTTACTAAATAGCCTGGTAAATATTTAGTGGTTCCACTCTTAATTAGGGTACACTAAAAAATAATGGAAACTACTTTGAAACATTCTAAAATACTTACTTACATCATTTCTAAAGGTGATTTGCTGCACTTTACCCCCCCCCCCCCTTAATGGACAAATATATAGCCCAAATTATATATATATACTCACTGTATTTCCAAAGCAGCAACTCTTTTCTTCTTATAAATTTAACAGTAAACAAGTGGTGGGACCAAAAGAGTATTAGTGCTATATACCTACTCTTGAGACTGAAACAGTAAAAAAATTCGGAAAACAACTTTAAAATATTCTAAAATACTTACTAATATCATTCATTAAGGCAATCCAACAAATCTTAACCCTCCCCTCCTATCTCCTAATAGTCTTATATAAACCCTGAATTGTATATACACAATGAATATTTTATATACACAACTCTTTTCTAACTGATTTAATAACAAACAAGCAAGTGAACAGCAATAAGCACATGGAAAATTCATTGCATATATAAAATTCAGGGTATTTATTTGACCATTAGGTGGGGATAGGGTCATAGGGGGTAAAATTTATTTGTTGCCTTAAAGAATAATTTGTGGTATAAGCCTAGATCTGGGGCTGTTGAGAAGGAAACATGTTAAGAAACCAATTCTTACTTCATAATATGCAAAGTAATTGTAGTTAACACATTAAGACTCCAATTCTCCTATACTTTACCCTCAAGCCCCATAGCGTGCAAATGTATAGCCCAAATTATATATTTCCCGTGCATTTTGCTATGTATCAAAACCTACCACTCTTATTTCAACTTATCTACCCATAAATTAAATCAATGCTGACAAAATCAAAAAACAGAAAATTCATTGAAAATATAAATAGTTTGGGCTATATATATGCACATTAAGAGTGTTCGGGGGTAAATTAGAAAGTAATCGCAGTCAAAACGTGTTAACTACAATTATTCTATATATTATAAAGAAATAACTGTTTTCTTAACATGTTTTCTTCTCAACAGCCCTAATTCAAGGTTCATACTAAGCTTCAGAACTGTTTCTGCTGTTCAGAACAACAGAAACAGAAAAAAACGAAACAGGAACAGTTCTTTCAAAAACAGATGACCTGTTCCTGCTTTCTGTTTTTGGGAAAACAGAAAACAGCTGTATTTAAAAAAAAAACATCTGCTTTTTTGTTTTCACTTATCTTACTCTTTTTTAGGGTGTTGGAATCTGTCATCTATACGGAGTAAGATTTTACACTTCAATTCCAAAACTAGTATAAAGAAACCGCATTGAAACCATCCCAAATCCACTAGTCCATCTCTTTTTTAATTGACCACATGCACAGACAATGCAACCCTAACTGTACAGGTTATTCTAGAACCTATTAGAGGACCTGAGCACAGCCCAATTTTGTTCTTGCCGCCTCAAGATTTTGAACAATAGAGTATAAAATGAAAGGAATAAACATTTTTTCAAATACAAAAGTACAGCAGCTTCAAATAAAATGGAAAGCATACTGCACCATGATTCACTACTAACTTCCATTCTGGACTATGTTCAATACATTTTTTATCCAGCCACTTTTGAGGTTCAAACTTCTTCCTAAGTAACAAGTCCAAACTTTGAACTTGTCACTTAGAAACATTCTTGTTTCAAGGGTTCTGTCAGTTGATATCATACATTTCTTGCAAACAGAGTAGCAAGCTACACTAAATGCTTGCCCACTGGGCACACTCATAGCAGGGACCACAAGATGATTGAGAGCATATTCTGTGATCTCTAAGATGTGATTCTGACTCTAAAGGTAAAACAGATCAGTTAACTAAATGAACAATAAGTTGGATAAGTGGCACAGCAGAAGGTTGAAAAAAAAAAACACTTTAGACTGGTTCTATTTATCTCAATTTATAAAAAAGATACTAACTGAAAATAATTTTTTTCAAAAGAGCCCTCAATCATCTCTCTACAGCCATCCAGTGACCTGCAGGAGTTTGGGGGTGGGAGGGGGAAGAAGCCGGGGCGTCGTTTGAGGGTGGCAAGGGGGGGCAGTTGCCCCCCAATAATGTGGAGAAAAAAATATTGTACATCCCATGCCCTTTGACTATCCAGATATGGACCCCTCTTTCCCCCCAATAAAAATGCTGGAGAATTGCCCCTGGGAAGAAGAAGCAGAAAACAAAGGTTAAGGAGAAACATCAGTGCTATCCATGCTAAAAAAATATGATCTTCTTTGGTTTTTAAGGTGAGGGACTGTATTCCTCTGGTTAGGTGTTTTTGATCATGGCAATTTCAATGGTGACCTTTTTATTTAAATCCAACACAATTTTAGAGAGGTTTTGGGCTTCTTCTCAAAGATGAAGGAAATTTGTTTTCATGCTCAAGATTTACATTGAAGTCTAATAGTTAATAAAGATTTACATTACATGGGTAATAGTTAGCATTCCTGAATCAGCATCCAATAGTTTTTGCCTAGAATAGTTTTTCTAAAAACACATTTTTTTTTAATTTTTGGTTACTATAGGCTGAGATTTTCTCTTTACTAGGTTACAGCTGCTGCTGCATCTACAATGTCTAAAATTTGTTGAATACAAATTTAAGGTTTAAACTTTTTCCTAAATAACAAGTTCAAACATTGAACTTGTCACTTAGAAACATTCTTGTTTCTAGGGTTCTGTTAGTTGATATCATGCATTTCTTGCAAACAAAGTAGCAAGCCACACTACATGCCTGCTCAGTGGGTACACTCATAGTAGGGACCCCAAGATGATTGAGAGCATATTCTGTGATCTCTAAGATGCAATTCTGACTCTAAGGAGTTGGGAGGGGGGGGGGGAAGAAGAAGCAGAAAACAAAGATTATCCATGCTAAAAAATATGATCTTCTTTGGTTTTTAATTTTACAGCTGCTGCTGAATCCACAGTATCTAAAATTTCTTGAATACAGACACTGATCCATCACTAGAGCTACCTTTTCAACTCACTTGTACTATAAACCCCTTTCCAATTCTCTGCAAACTTCCCAACCATACTTATTTTGTTTCAAAATCTAAGTTAACAGCACTGCAAGCTTCTTGCACTGTTTCAGGCCAACTTTCCAGTAAATATTGCACTCCAGGTTCTCACTCTCTGAAGGATGTCTTGGAGTTAGACTAGAGCTTCTTCTTAACTAACCAAGCATTAGTTACAAGAGCCAGCTGAATATAAAAAAAAAGTTAATTCCTAACTGGCTGTTTTGTTGGTGCTCAACAAGATAGACAAGAACTCTCACTTCATAGGTTTTGACTATATTTTCTGTATTCTAAGCTGTTGTAGTATCTGATCTTTTGACAGAGGGTTTTAATCCTGTTTTGTTTAAAAACAGTGAAAAGTTGTCATCAATTTCACTCAAACTCTCTGGTTCTGTCACATTTCTATTCTCACTAAAGGGAGCGAGCTCACATGAGCTGCTAACTAGGCCTAAGCTTGTGAGTAACTGTCTGGCCACCACTCTCTCCACCAAAGTCATTCATAGGCAAATTGATCTAAGCAAGCTGCATATTGGTAAAGCTTCAATTTGGATTTAGGGTTGTGAACAAAGTACTTCTTCAACTGGAATAAGATCTGATCCTTGGGAGAATTTTCAAGCTGGTTCATTGATCTCATCTTGCAGAAGCTTACAGCCCTTTCACCAGCATGTACACTTTGCTCCATGTTGTGTAGGTAAATAAACTTGCAATTTTAGCTACCTTTTCAAAAGAGCACAAACAACTAAACATGCTCTGAAGAATCAACCATTCCTGCTTTGACAGTTTCTCTTCTCAGATCTTAATTTCTTGAACATTAAGGTCATAAAATTTCTGAAGGGCAGACTTTCTCTAGAGGGAGGATTTAATCATGGTTTGTGTGCTGTCCCATTGAACTTTCATGTCATGTTGGACATTCTATTTTTTCACTAACTTCAGGGCATTATGCAACTTCTGCAGCACATCATTTATTGACACTGATACTATGTCTCTAGTGCTGCCTCCAGAATCAGATGTAGTTTTGGCCCAATCTTCACATACACTTTCCTCATCTAACTCATCAGGATAATCCATTTCAGATGCAGTTTTGGCCATACTTCATATATGACATTGATTGCTGTGAGTATATTTTCAGCTTTGTGCCCAACTCTCCAATGCTTGAAATGTAATATGCAACTCAGGACAGTCTGTTATCCATCTATTTGCTAGAGATACACAGTTACTGCCAGGTAGCCCCCTCCTGTATATGACTGACAGTCAAAGGTTAACAAGTCTTTTTGGGCCTCTATCATATCTGCTTTCAACTTCATAAGTTTTTTTTTCTTTACTTGAAAGAACTGTTGGTACTTGTCTACTAAATGGAAGACACTCAAGAATTACACTGTGTAAGATTTGACAGAAACTGGTTGCCCATCATGGATTGGTTATGATTTGTCTATTTTGAGTGAGAAAACTATGATGTATGTATATTTTTATTAAATATTTAATATATAGAAGTGGTTAGGGGTTAGGTATTTAATGTAATACCTTCTGCAAGGCCTGCTTTCCACAATTCTTTGTTGTAGGTTCTATGATTTTGTTTCTAAAGTATCATATTATCATCATGTTTTGACATATTTCATTAGAATTAACCTAACTTCACTTCTTGAGTGCATTCCATTAAAAAAGACTAGTATGAACATGTCTCTTGATTGTACAAGCAGATAGAGAGAGCAGACCACTTGTGAAAGTTTTAACAAGTCTACTCATACCACCATTGTCAAATAGAGACATAAGTATCTTGTCTACAATTACTGCTCTGCACACTGCTTTGTCAACTTCACTTGATTAGAACAGTTGTGCAGCATCACAGAGCAAATATATCTAGTTCCTTTCCTTGCAATATTGCCAGAACTTCTTTGGATCTTGTGCTGTTCTTCTAACTTCTCGTTTTCAGAATGCAAATCCTTCTCTGTATTACAAACAGCAAATTTGGGATTCATCATTAAATTATTTGTTTCTTGGGGTTTTGGCAATAGAGAAACAGACATTTTCACCTTTATTTTGTCAATATTTTCAGGATGACAGATGAAAGTTGTTTTTTTTTTCTGAGTGACTGATGCATGAGCAGGTACAAATGGAAGATAGAAGATCAATTTTTGGAATGGCTTTTGTGTTTAAAAGGCTTTTCTCAGTAGGTGTATTCAAAAAACTGTTAAAATTGTGGTATAGATGCAGGGTGGGTCCTCTATATGCCTATAGGAAAGTATGTTAAGAAAACAATTCTTACTTCATAATATGTAGAATAATCCTAGTTAACATATTTTGCAGGGGAAGAACCTTTATCTTCACTTCTTTCACTGTTGTACAATTTATTCTGAAGAATAAACATGAATTCAACTTTATTTTCCATTTTCAAATTATCTATATTTGTAGTTAGACACCATCAATGCCATCTACCAAAAAAATATTAATAGACAAATATTGACAATTTAGGTTAGGTTAGATTAGTCAGATGGTACTTGGGTGCTTGTTTATAAACAATTTTCAAGACTTAAAAAATACACAAATATTTAAAAATGTGATAGAAAAACTGGAAAAAGAAAGAAAAAACTGAAGATAAATGTTCTCCTCCTGCAAAATCTGTCAACTAGGATTATTCTGCATGTTATCAAGAAAGAATTGTTTTCCTAACATGTTTCCTTATGTAGAGGACCAACACTGCTGCTATACCAAAATTGCTATATAAAAACAACACCTAAAGACATTATATTTATCCTCTTATAAATAGCCTAGCCTAACTAGGCTACTCATGCAACAATCACTCAGAAGAACACATATTTTTGGGGAAGAATGGTCTGGCACTTTTAAATGAATGTTTGTTTTATGAATGTAGGAAGATCTATTTAAGGCAGTTCTAAGGTTTTAGGTTCAGCTCACTTCAGACCTGGGGTGGCTAACCTGTTATGATCACCTGAGTTTATTCACAACAATGAAAATTCAAGCTTATGCTTTTTGTATTTTCTTGGGCTATGTCTGAGACCATCAGGGGGGGGGGATATATATTACCAGAAAAGCAATCATGATATTTAGAAACAGAATAAAATAAGGAATCTAATGGTAAATTTTTTACTTATTTAGCAAATTTCCTTTAGAGACGGCTAACCACTATGTTTTTAAACACGAAACATTTTTTTTAATGCTATAAGAGTTCCCTGATTTGCTGTATATAATCATATACTAACCATTACTAGTGTAAAAATGCACCATGTTTCCTCACAACTTGAAATGTGACCCGTGTAGTCAAATAAAAAAGCTAACAAAAATTTCAAAGCAGCAAAATCGTGTTTCTAAGTTCGTCAGTCAGAAGGAAACGCATGTATAGAATATAGTTTTAGGATTGGATTTTTAGCCTAGAGTATCGCCAAAGAAGAGCTTTTGAAGTATCCTTCCCCTGTCCTTGCTTCTTCACGGGAAAGTGACTATTGATAAATACTTACAAACTATCGTAACGAAAGTGAGACTTCCACATATAAATCTACAGCACGAACCGAAATCAAGGAAATCGTTTTAGGCTCACATCTTTTTCAAGTCCTAAATCTCACCTTGTTCATTCTTTCAAATCCATCTTTTTCAAATCAAAAAGTTTAAATTTTTAAAAAATTCCTTATTTCAAAATCATACTGGGTATGGAGAAAAAAGGGAGTGAGGGGGGGCTAATTGCCTTTCGATCTCTTTTGACTCTTTAAAAGGGAACTAGAACTTTCCATTTTCAATCAAATGAGCCACCTCTGAAGTTCAAATGAGCATCCCTTCTATAATAACTATGTATACACCCAGGGCATAACTTACAAAGCATGTCCCCGGGCCCTGGGAGGTTATGTCGACCCCGGAGTTGTAATATCTGATGTTTGAACTATTTTTAATAAAACAGTTACCTCGAAATTTTTATTGGATGAGTTTGGGGAAGAAAGGGCATAGAGGGGGAGGGACTAGTGGGACTCTGATCTCTTTCGACTCTGAGAAAGTGAACTAGAACGTTTAATTTCCGGTCAAATGAGCCCTCTCTGAAGTTTATACAAGCATCCCTTCCATAACAGTCATATATGCCCCTACGCATAACTTACAACGCCTACCGTGGCCCCTGAAGGATTGTGTTGACCCCGGAGTTTTCGTTATATGCTATTTGAACCATTTTGAAAAAAATGACTTTCTCAAAGCTCTTATCGGATGGGTTTGAGAAAATAGGGCAAGGAGACGGGGGGGCTAATTGCCGATCTCTTTTGACTCTTAAAATGTGAACGAGAACTTTCAATTTCCAATCAAATGAGCCCTCTCCGAAGTTTATACGAGCATACCTACCATAAGAACCATATATGCCCCAGAGTAATACTTACAACACCTGTCCCAGGGCCCTGGGGGTTTGCGTCGACACAGGATTTTTCTTATCCGATCTTTAAACTGTTATTAACAAAACGGCTATCTCAAAATTTTCATCGGATTGGTTTGAAAAAAAGGCTTAGGGGAGGGCAGTTGCCCTCGGATCTCTTTTGACTCTTAAAAAGTGAACTCGAACTTTCAATTTCAAATCAAAGAGGCCCTCTCTGAAGTTTACACGAGCATCCCATTCATAAGAGCCATATATGCCCCTAGGGCATAACTTACAATGCCTGTCTCGGGGCCCTGGAGGTTTGTATTGACAACTGGGTCTTGATATCTGACTTTTGAACTATTTTTAAAAAAATGGCTATCTCAAAATTGTTATCGGATGCATTTGGGGGAAAAGTGGAGTAGAAGAGGGGCTAGTTACCCTCCAATCTCTTTTGACTCTCAAACACTGAAATAGAACTTTCAATTTTCAATCAAATGAACCCTCTCTGAAGTTTATACGAGCACCCCTATCATAAGAACCATATATACCCCCGGGCATAACTTATGACGCCTGCCTTCGGGCCCTAAGGGGGTGTGTCGATCTCGGAGTTTTCGTCATATGATATTTGAACTATTTAAAAAAAAACAAAGCTATCTCAAAGTTCTTATCGGATGAATTTGAGGAAAAAAGGGCTTAGAGGGGGGGGCTAGTTGCCCTCTGACATCTTTTGCATCCCTTCAATGAGAACCATATATGTCCCCAGGGCATAACTTGCAACGCCTGCCCTTGGACCCTGTGAGGTTGTGTCGACACCGGAGTTTTTTGTCTGACCAACACTGCTGCTATACCAAAATTGCTATATAAAAACAACACCTAAAGACATTATATTTATCCTCTTATAAATAGCCTAGCCTAACTAGGCTACTCATGCAACAATCACTCAGAAGAACACATATTTTTGGGGAAGAATGGTCTGGCACTTTTAAATGAATGTTTGTTTTAAGAATGTAGAAATAACTATTTAAGGCAGTTCTAAGGTTTTAGGTTCAGCTCACTTCAAACCTGGGGTGGTTAACTTTTTCTGATCACCTGTGTTTATTCACAACAATGAAACTTCAAGCTTATGCTTTTTGTATTTACTTGGGCTAGGTCTGAGACCAACAGGGGGGGGGGATATATATTACCAGAAAAGCAATCATGATATTTAGAAACAGAATAAAATAAGGAATCTAATGGTAAATTTTTTACTTATTTAGCAAATTTCCTTTAGAGACGGCTAACCACTATGTTTTTAAACACGAAACATTTTTTTTAATGCTATAAGAGTTCCCTGATTTGCTGTATATAAGCATATACTAACCATTACTAGTGTAAAAATGCACCATGTTTCCTCACAACTTGAAATGTGACCCGTGTAGTCAAATAAAAAAGCTAACAAAAATTTCAAAGCAGCAAAATCGTGTTTCTAAGTTCGTCAGTCAGAAGGAAACGCATGTATAGAATATAGTTTTAGGATTGGATTTTTAGCCTAGAGTATCGCCAAAGAAGAGCTTTTGAAGTATCCTTCCCCTGTCCTTGCTTCTTCACGGGAAAGTGACTATTGATAAATACTTACAAACTATCGTAACGAAAGTGAGACTTCCACATATAAATCTACAGCACGAACCGAAATCAAGGAAATCGTTTTAGGCTCACATCTTTTTCAAGTCCTAAATCTCACCTTGTTCATTCTTTCAAATCCATCTTTTTCAAATCAAAAAGTTTAAATTTTTTAAAAATTCCTTATTTCAAAATCATACTGGGTATGGAGAAAAAAGGGCGTGAGGGGGGGGGGGGCTAATTGCCTTTCGATCTCTTTTGACTCTTTAAAAGGGAACTAGAACTTTCCATTTTCAATCAAATGAGCCACCTCTGAAGTTCAAATGAGCATCCCTTCTATAATAACTATGTATACACCCAGGGCATAACTTACAAAGCATGTCCCCGGGCCCTGGGAGGTTATGTCGACCCCGGAGTTGTAATATCTGATGTTTGAACTATTTTTAATAAAACAGTTACCTCGAAATTTTTATTGGATGAGTTTGGGGAAGAAAGGGCATAGAGGGGAAGGGACTAGTGGGACTCTGATCTCTTTCGACTCTGAGAAAGTGAACTAGAACGTTTAATTTCCGGTCAAATGAGCCCTCTCTGAAGTTTATACAAGCATCCCTTCCATAACAGTCATATATGCCCCTACGCATAACTTACAACGCCTACCGTGGCCCCTGAAGGATTGTGTTGACCCCGGAGTTTTCGTTATATGCTATTTGAACCATTTTGAAAAAAATGACTTTCTCAAAGCTCTTATCGGATGGGTTTGAGAAAATAGGGCAAGGAGACGGGGGGGCTAATTGCCGATCTCTTTTTACTCTTAAAAATTGAACGAGAACTTTCAAATTACAATCAAATGAGCCCTCTCCGAAGTTGATACGAGCATACCTTCCATAAGAACCACATATGCCCCAGAGCATTACTTACAACACCTGCCCCCGGGCCCTGGGGGTTTGCGTCGACACAGGATTTTTCTTATCCGATCTTTAAACTGTTATTAACAAAACGGCTATCTCAAAATTTTCATCGGATTGGTTTGAAAAAAAGGCTTGGGGGGAGGGCTAGTTGCCCTCGGATCTCTTTTGACTCTTAAAAAGTGAACTCGAACTTTCAATTTCCAATCAAATAGGCCCTCTCTGAAGTTTACACGAGCATCCCATCCATAAGAGCCATATATGCCCCTAGGGCATAACTTACAATGCCTGTCTCGGGGCCCTGGAGGTTTGTATTGACAACTGGGTCTTGATATCTGACTTTTGAACTATTTTTAAAAAAATGGATATCTCAAAATTGTTATCGGATGCATTTGGGGGAAAAGTGGCGTAGAAGAGGGGCTAGTTACCCTCGAATCTCTTTTGACTCTCAAACACTGAAATATAACTTTCAATTTTCAATCAAATGAACCCTCTCTGAAGTTTATACGAGCACCCCTATCATAAGAACCATATATACCCCCGGGCATAACTTATGACGCCTGCCTTCGGGCCCTAAGGGGGTGTGTCGATCTCGGAGTTTTCGTCATATGATATTTGAACTATTAAAAAAAAAACAAAGCTATCTCAAAGTTCTTATCGGATGAATTTGAGGAAAAAAGGGCTTAGAGGGGGGGGCTAGTTGCCCTCTGACATCTTTTGCATCCCTTCAATGAGAACCATATATGTCCCCAGGGCATAACTTGCAACGCCTGCCCTTGGACCCTGTGAGGTTGTGTCGACACCGGAGTTTTTTGTCTGACCTTTGAACTATTTTTTAACAAAATGGCTATCTCAAAATTTTTATCGGATGCCTTTGGGGGGAAAAGGATATGAGGTGGGAAGGTGCCCACTGATCTGTTTTGACTCTTTAGCACTGAACTAGTACTTTCAATTTCCAGTCAAATGAGCCGTCTCTGAATTTTATACGAGTATCCCTTCCATAAGAGCTATATATGCCCCCAGGAATAACTTACAACGCCTACCCCGGTCCCTGAAGGATTATGTGGACCCCGGAATTTTCGTTATATGATCTTTGAACCATTTTGAAATTAAAGGCTCTCTCAAAGTTCTTTTCGAATGGGTTTCAGAAAATTAAAGCGTGGAAAGGAGGTAGGGGCTAGCTGCCCTCTGATATTTTTTTTTCTTTTAATAATTGAACGAGACCTTTCAATTTCAAACCATATGAGCCCTCTCAGAAGTTTATACGAGCATCCCTTCCATAAGAACTATATATGCCCCCAGAGCATTACTTACAACGCCTGACCAGGGCCCTGGGGGGTTGCGTCGACACAGGAGCATTTCATACCTGACCTTTGAACTATTTTTAACGAAATAGCTATCTCAAAATTTTATCGGATGGGTCTGGGAGAAAAGTAGTGTGTAGGCGGGGGCTAGCTGCCCTCGGATATCTTATGACTCTTAAAAAGTGAATTAGAACTTTCGATTTCCAATCAAAGAAGCCCTATCTGAAGTTTATACGAGCATCCCTTTCATAAGAACCATATACGCCCCCAGGACAACACTCACAATGCCTACCCCCCGGGCCCTGTGGGGTTGTGTCACCACTAGAGTTTTTTTTATCTAATTTTTGAACCATTTAAAAAAAAACGGCCTAACTTACAAAGCCTACCCCGGGCCCTGAAGGATTGTGCTGACCCCGGAGTTTTGGTTATATGCTACTTGAACAATTTAAAAAAAATTGGCTCTCTCAAAGTTCTTATCGGATGGGTTTTGAGGAAAATAGGTCAGAGAAGAGGGGGGAGGCTAGTTGCCCTCCGATCTCTTTTGACTCATAAAAAGTGAACGATAACTTTTAATTTCCAATCACATGAGTCCTCTCTGAAGTTTATACGAGCATACCTTCCATAAGAACCATATATTCCCCTAGTATTACTTACAACACCTGCCCTGGGCCCTGGGGGGTTGCGTCGACACCGGAGTTTTTCTTATTTGACTTTTAAAATATTTTTAACGAGATGGCTATCTCACAATTTTTATCGGGTGCTTTTGGGGAAAAAAGGGTGTGGGGGGGGGGCTAGTTACCTTTGGAAATCTTTTGAATCTGAAAAAGTGAATTGAAACTTTCAATTTCCAATCAAATGAGCCCTCTCTGAAGTTTGTACGAGCATCCCTTTCATAAAAACCGAGCGATTTCGACTCACAACGCCTACCCCTCGGGTCCAGGGGGTTGTGTCGACACTGGAGTTTTTGTTATCTAATTTTTGAGCTATTTAATTAAATGGCTGTCTCAAAATTTTTAGCGTATGGGTTTGGGGAAAACGGGCGTGGGGGGCTAGTTGTCCTTTGATCTCTTGACTCTTAAAAAGTGAATACGAACTTTTAATTACAATTCGACTGAACCCTCTCTGAAGTTTATACGAGTATCCTTTTCATAAGAACCATATATGCCCCCAGGGCATAACTAACCTGCCTTTGTGCCCTGGGGGGGTTGTTTCGACACCTGAGTTTTGTTATCTAATTTTTGAACTATTTTAAAAAAATACTATCTCTATATTTTCATCGGATGGGTTTGGAAAAAAAGGCGTGAGAGGGGGAGGGCTAGTTGCCCTCGGATCTCTTTTGACTCGTACACCTGGGGGGTTGTGTCGACACCTGAGTTTTTGTTATCTGACTTTTAAACCATTTTTAAAAAAATGGCTATCATAAAATTTTAGTCGGATGGATTTGGGAAAAAGGGGCGTGGGGGGCTAGATCCCCACGAATCTCTTTTGACTCTCAGAAACTAAACTAGAACTTTCAATTTCCAATCAAATGAGCCCTCTCTGAATTTTGTATGAGTATCCCTTCCACGAGAACCATTTATTTCCCCAGGGCATAACCTACAACGCCTTTCCTCGGGCCATGGGGGTTGGGTCTACCCCGGAGCTTTCGTTATGTGATCTTTCAACTATTTTTAAAAAAATGGCTATCTTAAAGTTCTTATCGGATGGGTTTGAGGAAAAAGGGCGTGGAGGGGGAGGGCTAGTTGCCCTCCCACCTTCTTTGACTCTTAGAAAGTAGTAGAGATGGGGGTACCAGCGCGAACACTCACCCCTGCTGCCACCTATAACTTTTTTTTAACACCAAATATGGGCATAGCCTCCCTAGGGAGAACACGTGGTTAATGGGGTCAATGACCTCTTTCTCCATGGTCTCTTTCTCCAGGTGTGTTTTTGGCACGCTCTCAGCGAATGTTAAGGTCGATGTTGTTGTTGTTTTTGGCCAAGTGCACGCTCTCAGCGAATGTTATGATCCAGAAATAGTATTTGTTGTTGTTTCCGAGGCAAATGTCAAGGTCAATGTTGTTTTTGTTGTTGTAAGTGCACGCTCTCAGCGAATGTTATGATCCAGAAATAGTATTTGTTATTGTTGCTCGAGCCAAATGTTATGAGTTTCCCGGAAACAGTTAGATCACGTGTTCCCTTCTCAGTCAATCAGCGAGTCGGTTACATCCCCCTTCTCAACCAATCAGAGGGCTTGTTACATATGGTTTTCCCCGTTACATAACAATTCGCCCTTGAGATTTCGTATATAACGGACATGCATTGTGATTAAATTATCAGAAAGTATTTTGACACAGTTGATACAAAAATGGATAATATTGATGAATTAGAAGCCTTGGCAACTACAATTTACCATGTAAGTACACTTTTATTTTCAAAATAAAATTATTTTCCTTGGTCACCCTCCAGTATATTCAGGTGGTCAGCCCCCCCCCATACAATACAAACATCACTTTGCAATGAAAACGTAAATATATTCTTTTACTCTCTAAACCTAACCCCCCCCCCCCCAAACCATACAAACATCATTATAATCAATGGAAAACATAAAATATATTCTTTTTACCCTCAAAACCTAACCCCCCTCCATCATTGTTTTTACAATCAAATTCTCGCAAAAAGAAATAATTATCCTTTCAAAGAATTTAGCTTTTCCATATTGTAATCTTTTCTCTAACTGAGACTTCCGTCAATTTTTAATGAAAATGCCGCTCTGTTTTGACATAATGCTCCAGCGCGAAGCCTATAATTAACTCTCACCCCTTTTCCTGTCTGTATATATTAGCTGGTTTTAGGCAATCGAAGTTTTCAATGCTTTTACGTAATTCAGTGTTTGTCTGAAAACAGCGGTCAGCTAATTTTGTCTGCAAATTAGCGATAGACCTAGGGTGGGATAATTTTCCTAAATTTAGGGGAGGGGCGTGAATCCGTGAATTTTGTTGGGTAGGGGGTTAGTACTTTTAATAGTGACAAAATAGAAATGAAAAGATAATTTTTTATTACTTCAGTGTCTAACCATTTCTCTTCGAAATTTAGCGATTTTAGCTATAGCATTTGAATAAAAGGTAGTAAGATATATGCGCTTGAATAAAAAACTGAACGTTCGTATAATAATGCATTGAGTTATTTCTGAGAAAAGTTGAATTTATTATAATCAAATTATGATTTTCAAAGTTTAGGCTGCTTTCGACAAAGATTTCTGTTTACATATGGCAAATTTCCACAAGGTGATTGATCCATGGTCCTTCCAAATGTGATAGAAGCTACTACACCCTGCTTCAATCTCCTTTTACGTATTCAAACTGAATGTTCGTATAACAATGCTTTGAGTTATTCCTCAGAAAATTGACCCCTCCAAATATTTACTCAGAGGAGCGGTTGCTGAAATATAAAACGTTACTTATTTGCCAATCATTTTCACAGTTTTCAAGTTGAGATCTTTGAAGACACTCCCTCCTTCTCAGTTTATTCTATGAAAGTGAGCTATATTTGATAGAGTTTCAGAAACATTACATATTTATTTAATTTAAGCACTTTTTTTTCAGATATAATAATGTTTGGTGTGATTGACACAGAATATATTAGTCTGAAATATTCCTCAACTGGCATTATTTTCGAAGCATCTTTCTTACTTCTATACAATCAACGACTTGAAATTCATTGCTATAAATGGAAAATCAGATACAATATGTAAAAGTACGAGAAAAACAGATGGAGTCCAACACTAAATTTTATAAATCGAAATGGCTTTTACACCAAAACCATACGACCACATAATGAAAATGGCTATGAAATAAAACATGTACAAGAAGAAATTCAGGAAATATGCTGTTTTTTCGGTGTGCAAGCTGTTTATGTTAAGAGAAACGTGCCAACTGATAAACTCTTACTAGAAAAATGTGATAAAAACATAGTATTATTCAATTTAGAAGACTTCAAATGTGAGAAATACCTGCATTCAGTCCATGACCCAGAAGATGAAGTTAGATATTTCGCTCAATGGATACCAGAAAAGATACCTGACATGGAAAAATGCATCAGATATCCAAAGTCCTAAACTTGCTCCTCCTCATATCAAATGGATTAAGCTTCTTTTTTTTTTAAATATGTCATTATTTTTTTTCAAATGTTTTTAAATATGTTTAAGCAATAAATATCTTAAGCCTCAGCCGTTTTTATTCTTTAGAATAGTCCATTGCCATGAAAATTATACTTTCAGATTCAATATGCCAGGGAACACACTTTCAAGTTCAGCATGTTGGAGAACCCTAAATAGTCACCCCTAAAAAGGTAAGTTAACCCTAAAAGGTTAAAGAACTTCCTGGAAATTACACTTTCAGATCCAACAGGTCAGGGAACAAACTTTCAGGTTCAGCTTGTAGGAGAACCCTAAATGCTCATCCTTAAAAAAGGTAAGTTAACCCTAAACGCTTAAAGAATTTCTCTGAAATCACACACTTTCAGGTTCAGCATATAGGAGAACCCTAAATGCTCACAAAAGTTAGAAAAAATACAAAATATTCCTTTATTACCTCTGCAAAACGGATAAAAATGAAGAATTCATACACATTTTCAACTAGCTAAGGGTAAGTGTTTTAAATATGAGCCATTCTATTGCGAAAACACACAAAAGTTAGAAAAAATACAAAATATTCCTTTATTAACTCTGCAAAACGGCCAAAAATAAATAATTCATACACATTTTCAACTAGCTAAGGGTAAGTGTTTTAAATATGAGCCATTCTGTTGCAAAAACACACAAAAGTTAGAAAAAATACAAAATATTCATATATTACCTCTACAAAACGGGAAAAAAAGAATAAATCATACCCCATTTAACCTTGCTAAAGTGTAAATTTTTTAAATATGGGACATTCTATTGCGATAACACACAAAAGTTAGAAAAAAATGCAAAATGTTCCTTTATTACCTCTGCAATACGGCTAAAAATGAAGAATTCATACACATTTTCAACTAGCTAAGGGTAAGTGTTTTTAATATGAGCCATTCTGTTGCGAAAACACACAAAAGTTAGAAAAAATACAAAATATTCCTTTATTACCTCTGCAAAACGGCTAAAAAGGAAGAATTCATACACATTTTCAACTAGCTAAGGGTAAGTGTTTTAAATATGAGCCATTCTGTTGCGAAAACACACAAAAGTTAGAAAAAATACAATATATTCCTTTATTACCTCTGCAATACGGCTAAAAATGAAGAATTCATACACATTTTCAACTAGCTAAGGGTAAGTGTTTTAAATATGAGTAATTCTGTTGCAAAAACACATAAAAGTTAGAAAAAATACAAAATAATCCTTTATTACCCATTAAAAAATTCATAAAATTAATGATTCATAAACAATTTAATATATGTTCTGTGGAAATTATTAAATATTTGCCATTATATTTCTTAAAAACAAAAATGTAAGAGGAAATGCAAAATGTTACTATATTACCTCTGCAATACGGCTAAAAATGAAGAATTCATACACATTTTCAACTAGCTAAGGGTAAATGTTTTAAATATGAGCCATTCTATTGCGAAAACACACAAAAGGTAGAAAAAATGCAAAATGTTCCTTTATTACCTCTGCAAAATGTCTAAAAATGAAGAATTCATACAAATTTTCAGCTAGATATGGGTAAATGTTTTAAATATGAGCCATTCTATTGTGTAAACACAAAAAAGTTAAAAAAATGCCAAATGTTCCTTTATTAAATCTGCAATATTGCTAAAAACGAAGAATTCATACACATTTTCAACTAGCTAAAGGGTAAATGTTTTAAATATGATCCATTCTATTGATTAAACACCACCAAGTTATAAAAATTGAAATAGGAAAATTTTGTAAAAATGCTTTTCGTATAAAAATTAAGATTAAATTAAAAATTAATACTATCTAAAGTGTAAATATGTTTTTAATATGAGACATTATTTTGCGTAAACACACAAAAGTTAAAAAAATGCAAAATGTTCCTTTATAACAAATGAATTACGGAACTAATTTTAAAATAAATACACATTTTATAAAATCTAAGGGTCAATGTTTTTTTAAATTTCCATTCTATTGCGAAAACACACAAAAGTTAGAAAAAATACAAAATATTCCTTTATTACCTATGAAAAACGTCTAAAATTGATGTATTCATAAACATTTTCAACTAGCTAAGGTTTAGTGTTTTAAATAAGAGCCATTCTATTGCGAAAACACACAAAAGTTAGAAAAAATGCAAAATGTTCCTTTATTACCTCTGCAATACGGGTAAAAATGAAGAATTCATACACATTTTCAACTAGCTAAAGGGTAAATGTTTTAAATATGAGCCATTCTGTTGCAAAAAACACACAAAAGTTAGAAAGAATACAAAATTTTCCTTTATTACCTCTGCAAAATGGCTAAAAATGAAGAATTCATACACATTTTCAACTAGCTAAGGGTAAGTGTTTTAAATATGGACAATTCTGTTGCGAAAACATACAAAAGTTAGAAAAAATACAAAATATTCCAGTATTACCTCTGCAAAACGGCTAAAAATGAAGAATTCATACAAATTTTCAACTAGCTAAGGGTAAATTTTTTAAATATGAGCCTATTGTGTAAACACACAAAAGTTAAAAAAATGCAAAATGTTCCTTTATTACCTCTGCAATAAGGCTAAAAACGAAGAATTCAGACACATTTTTATCTAGCTAAAGGGTAAATGTTTTAAATATGATCCATTCTATTGCAAAAACACACAAACGTTAAAAAAAATGCAAACTGTTCCGTTTTGACCTCGTCTTTAATTAAATAATCTTAGATGAAATACACTATTTATCCGATCTAAAGGGTTAATGTTTTATATATGAGCCATTCTGTTGCGTAAACAAACAAAAGTTTGAAAAAATGCAAAATGTTACTGTTTTACCTCTGCAATAAGCCTAAAATTGAAAAAGTCATACAGATTTTCAACAAGCTAAAGGTTCAGTGTTTTTTTTATGAGCCATTATGTTGCAAAAACACACAAAAGTTAGAAAAAATACAAAATATTTCTTTATTACCTCTGCAAAACGGCTAAAAATGAAGAATTCATACACATTTTCAACTAGCTAAGGGTAAGTGTTTTAAATATGAGCCATTCTGTTGCGAAAACAGAAAAAAGTTAGAAAAAATACAAAATGTTCCTTTATTACATCTGCAAATCGGCTAAAATGAAGAATTCATACACATTTTAAACTAGCTAAGGGTAAGTGTTTTAAATATGAGCCATTCTGTTGCGAAAACACACAAAAGTTAGAAAAAATACAAAATATTCCTTTATTACCTCTGCAAAACGACTAAAAATGAAGAATTCATACACATTTTCAACTAGCTAAGGGTAAATGTTTCAAATATGAGCCATTCTATTGCGTAAACACACAAAAGTTAGAAAAAATGCAAAATGTTCCTTTATTACCTCTGCATAACGGCTAAAAATGAGGAATTCATACACATTTTCAACTAGCTAATGGTAAAGGTTTTAAATATGAGCCATTCTATTGCGAAAACACACAAAAATTAGAAAAAATGCAAAATGTTCCTTTATTACCTCTGCAATACGGATAAACATGAAGAATTCATACACATTTTCAACTAGCTAAGGGTAAGTGTTTTAAATATGAGCCATTCTGTTGTGAAAAAACACAAAGTTAGAAAAAATACAAAATATTCCTTTATTACCTCTGCAAAACAGCTAAAAATGAAGAATTCATACAAATTTTCAACTAGCTAAGGGTGAGTGTTTTAAATATGAGACATTCCGTTGAGAAAACACACAAAAGTTAGAAAAAATGCAAAATGTTCCTTTAATACCTCTGCAAAACGGCTAAAAATGAAGAATTCATACACATTTTTAACTAGCTAAGGGTAAGTGTTTTAAATATGAGCCATTCTGTTGCGAAAACACACAAAAGTTAGAAAAAATACAAAATAATCCTTTATTACCTCTGCAAAACGGCTAAAGATGAAGAATTCATACACATTTTCAACTAGCTATGGGTAAGTGTTTTAAATATGAGTCATTCTGTTGCGAAAACACACAAAAGTTAGAAAAAATACAAAATATTCCTTTATTACCTCTGCAAAACGGCTAAAAATGAAAAATTCATACACATTTTCAACTAGCTAAGGGTAAGTGTTTTAAATATGAGTCATTCTGTTGCGAAAACACACAAAATTTATAAAAAATTCTAAATTTTACTTTATGAACTATTCAATAATTCTAATAATTAATAATTAATAAACCATTTCATCTATATATGGGTTAGTTTTTTAAATATGAGCCATTCTGTTGCGAAAATACACAAAAGTTAGAAAAAATACAAAATATTCATTTATTAAATCTGCAAAACTGCTAAAAATTAAGAATTCATACACATTTTCAACTAGCTAAGGGTAAGTCTTTTAAATATGAGCCATTCTTTTCCGAAAACACACAAAAGTAAGAAAAAATGCGAAATGTTCCTTTATTACGTCTGCAAAACGGCTAAAAATGAAGAATTCATACACATTTTCAACTAGCTAAGGGTAAGTGTTTTAAATATGAGCCATTCTGTTGCTAAAACACACAAAAGTTAGAAAAAATACAAAATATTCCTTTATTACCTCTGCAATACGGATAAAAATGAAGAATTCATACACATTTTCAACTAGCTAAGTGTAAATGTTTTAAATTTGAGCCATTCTATTGCGAAAACACACATAAGTTAGAAAAAATGCAAAATTTTCCTTTATTACCTCTGAAAAACGGGTAAAACTAAAGAATTCATACACATTTTCAACTAGCTAAGGGTAAGTGTTTTAAATATGAGCCATCCTGTTGCAAAAACACACAAAAGTTAGAAAAAATACAAAATCTTCCTTTATTACCTCTGCAAAACGGCTAAAAATGAAGAATTCATACACATTTTCAACTAGCTAAGTGTGAGTGTTTTAAATATGAGCCATTCTTTTGCGAAAACACACAAAAGATATAAAAAATAACATATATAAATTAATGAAATATCAGATAAGTCTATAAATGAAGATTAAATAAACATTTTCAAATTTATAATGGTAAGTGTTTTAAATATGATCCATTCTGTTTAGACAAAACAAAAAATATAGAAAAAATGTAAAATATTCCTTTATGACCTCTGCACAACGGTTAAAAATGAAGAATTCGTACACATTTTCTACTAGCTAAGGGTAAGTGTTTTAAATATGAGGCATTTTGTTGCGAAAACAGACAAAAGTTAGAAAAAATACAAAATATTCCTTTATTACCTCTGCAATATGGTTAAAAATGAAGAATTCATACACATTTTCAACTAGCTAAGGGTAAGTGTTTTAAATATGAGCCATTCTGTTGCGAAAACACACAAAAGTTCCCACACCTCAACTTTTCCAGAGGATTTCAAATTCCCCCCCCACCCCTCCAAACTCAAAAATTTCTAGGAACGTATTTTCATCATATTTAAATATTTACCTACGTACGCATCACTTAGGTTAGATTAGATTAGGCGAGAGACAGGCAAAAAGCTAGGTGTATGGTTAGGTTAGGTTAGATTATGTTAGGTTAAATAAAAGTTCAAATAGGGATAAAATCCTTTTAATAGACAGTGATGATAGAAATTCACAAAAATACCAGATATTTCGGTCACATATACAGTGACCGTCATCAGTAGTAAAACTAAAATAAAACAAAAGTTTATATACTAAATCAAATAACACTACATATTATTTGAATCTCTAATTCTTTTCAAAGCAAAGGCGGAAGCTATTCTCTTTGACCTTCTTTGATTCGGTTCATTAGCGTTCAATGATATAACATTTGGACAAAGGTCAACTACATTGGGTGGATTGAACTTTATTCTGTCAGATTTTAATAAATTATCATAGATAGAATTCAGCCCATATTCATCTGTATTCCAATTCAAAGCAATATTCTTGAATAAGGTTTTCTTTATTTCAAGAATTTCAAGAAAATTTTTCTTTAAACCCCGACCCCTAGAAATCAAAGAGACATTCTCGAACAAAATAAAATGGTCTGGAAAATTAAAAATATGTTCCGAAAGGGCTGAAGTGAAATCTTCAGACTTAGAATCTTGCTTTAAAGCTGAAGAAATAGAATCTTTGTGTTGTAATAGAATATATGGATAACATTATTTCAGTATGGGATTATGGGGAGGAGGAATTAAAAGGATTTTTGGAACATCTTAATTGTTTGGGAGGGGATTTAAAGTTTACCGTTGAATTGGAAGAGAATGGGAAACTTCCTTTCCTTGATGTTCTTCTTTTGAAAAATCAAAATAGTCTGGATTTTAAATTTTACAGAAAACCGACAAATAACAATAGATTTTTGTCTTATAGTTCCGGTCACGCTCGCCAAGTAAAAATTGGTTTGATCATTTCTTTAACTGATCGGATCTTTAGTACTTGCTCTCCAAAATTTGTTGAGGAGGAGTTGTCTCTTCTAAGGAAAATACTAATAAGTAACATGTATCCAGAATGGTTAATTAACCAGACTTTTTCAAAAAGAATAAAAACGTTTCTAGAGATTTCTAAGGAAGTCTTGAAGAAAACTTGGGCGAAGGACGTGTTTTGTTCCTTACCATATATCCCCGGGTTAAGTGAAAAACTTATAAGAATTTTGAAAAGCAATGGTCTAAGGGTAGCTTTAAATAGTAATAATACTTTGGGTAGTTTTCTGAATTCTTGGAAGGATCTAACTTCATTGGTGCAACAAAGTGGGGTTTATCAGATCCCATGTACTTGTGGAAGCTCATATGTGGGACGTACTAACCAGAGTTTGGAAATGAGATTATTACAACACAAAGATTCTATTTCTTCAGCTTTAAAGCAAGATTCTAAGTCTGAAGATTTCACTTCAGCCCTTTCTGAACATATTTTTAATTTTCCAGACCATTTTATTTTGTTCGAGAATGTCTCTTTGATTTCTAGGGTTCGGGGTTTAAAGCAAAATTTTCGAGAAATTTTGAAAATAAAGAAAATTTTATTCAAGAATATTGCTTTGAATCGGGATACAGGTGAATATGGTCTGAACTCTATCTATAATAATTTATTAAAATCTGACAGAGTAAAGTTCAATTTACCCAATGTATTTGACCTTTGTCCAAATGTTATATCATTGAACGCTAATGAACCGAATCAAAGAAGGTCAAAGAGAATAGCTTCCGCCTTTGATTTTAAAAGAATTAGGGATTCAAATAATATGTAGTGTTATTTGATTCGGTATATAAACTTTTGTTTTGAATTGTTTTATTTTAGTTTTACTACTGATGACGGTCACTGTATATGTGACCGAAATATCTGGTATTTCTATGAATTTATATAATCAATGTCTATTAAAAGGATTTTATCCCTATTTGAACTTTTATTTATCGTCATGGAAAGGCAGTGTGGTCTCCGAAATTATCTAAGTTAGGTTAGCTTCAGGTTAGGATTATGATCAGGTTAGGTTAGATTAGGTTAGCTCACCTAACATTTCTAGGTTAACTTACATCAGGTTAAGTGGCGCGCCACTTAACCTGATGTAAGTTAACCTAGAAATATTAGGTGAGCTAACCTAATCTAACCTAACCTGACCTTGGTGGCGAGGGTCTCATCCGGATCAGGCTACCTAAATTAACCTAACCTAACATAATCTAACCTAACCTAACCATCGTATGTAGGCTAACCTAGTCTAACCTAAATTAACCTAACCTAACATAATCTAACCTAACCTAACCATACACCTATCTTTTTGCCTGTCTCTCGCCTAATCTAATCTAACCTAAGTGATGCGTACGTAGGTAAATATTTAAATATGATGAAAATACGTTCCTAGAAATTTTTGAGTTTGGAGGGGGGGGGGGATTTTGAAATCCTCTGGAAAAGTTGAGTTGTGGGAACTTTTGTGTGTTTTCGCAACAGAATGGCTCATATTTAAGACACTTACCCTTAGCTAGTTGAAAATGTTTATGCATTATTCATTTTGTGCATTATTTGATTTTGAATACATTACTTTTTTTTTTTTTTTCTAACTATTGTTTTTTTTCTCAACAGAATTAATCATATTTAAAACACTTACCCTTAGCTAGTTGAAAATGTGTATGAATTCTTCATTTTTAGCGGTTTTGCAGAGGTAATAAAGGAATATTTTGTATTTTTTCTAACTTTTGTGTGTTTTCGCAACAGAATGGCTCATATTTAAAACACTTACCCTTAGCTAGTTGAAAATGTGTATCAATTCTTCATTTTTAGCCGTTTTGCAGAGGTAATAAAGGAATATTTTTCATTTTTTCTAACTTTTGTGTGTTTTCGCAATAGAATGGATCATATTTAAAACATTTACCCTTAGCTAGTTGAAAATGTGTATGAATTCTTCATTTTTAGCCGTATTGCAGAGGTAATAAAGGATCATTTTGCATTTTATCTAACTTTTGTGTGTTTATGTAATAGAATGGCTCATATTTAAAACATTTACCCTTTAGCTAGTTGAAAATGTGTATGAATTCTTAATTTTTAGCAGTATTGCAGAGGTAATAAAGTAACATTTTGCATTTTTTCTACCTTTTGTGTGTTTTCGCAACAGAATGGCTCATATTTAAAACATTTACCCTTAGCTAGTTGAAAATGTGTATGAATTCTTCATTTTTAGCCGTATTGCAGAGGTAATAAAGGAATATTTTGCATTTTTTCTAACTTTTGTATGTTTTTGCAATAGAATGGCTCATATTTAAAACATTTACCCTTAGCTAGTGGAAGATCTGTATGAATTTTTCATTTTTAGCCGTATTGCAGAGATAATACAGGAGCAGTTTGCATTTTTTCTAAATTTTGTGTTTTAGCAATATAATGTCTCATATTTAAAACAATTTACACTTATCATGTTGAAAATGTTTATTAATTATTAATTTTTAGCAGTTTTGCAGAGGTAATAAGGGAACATTTTGTATTTTTTCTAACTTTTGTGTGTTTTCGCAATAGAATGGCTCATATTTAAAACACTTACCCTTAGATAGTTGAAAATGTGTATGAATCCTTCATTTTTAGCCGTATTGCAGAGGTAATAAAGGAATTTTTTGTATTTTTTCTAACTTTTGTTTGTTTTCGCTACAGAATGGCTCATAATTAAAACACTTACCCTTAGATAGTTGAAAATGTGTATGAATTTTTCATTTTTAGCCATATTGCAGAGGTAATTAATGAACAGTTTGTAAATTTTATATCTTTTTCGTGTTTTCGCAACGGAATGGTTCATATTTAAAACACTTACCCTTAGCTAGTTGAAAATGTGTATGAATTCTTCATTTTTAGCCGTTTTGCAGAGGTAATAAAGGAATATTTTGTATTTTTTCTAACTTTTGTGTGTTTTCTCAGCAGAATGGCTCATATTTAAAACTCTTACCTTTTTCTATTTGAAATTGTGTATGAATTCTTCATTTTTAGCCGTTTTGCAGAGGTAATAAAGGAACATTTTGTATTTTTTCTAACTTTTGTGTGTTTTCGCAATAGAATGGCTCATATTTAAAACACTTACCCTTAGCTAGTTGAAAATGTGTATGAATTCTTCATTTTTAGCCGTTTTGCAGAGGTAATAAAGGAATATTTTGTATTTTTTCTAACTTTTGTGAGCATTTAGGGTTCTCCTATATGCTGAACCTGAAAGTGTGTGATTTCAGAGAAATTCTTTAAGCGTTTAGGGTTAACTTACCTTTTCTAAGGATGAGCATTTAGGGTTCTCCTACATGCTGAACCTGAAAGTTTGTTCCCTGACCTGTTGGATCTGAAAGTGTAATTTCAAGGAAATTCTTTAACCTTTTAGGGTTAACTTACCTTTTTATGGGTGACTATTTAGGGTTCTCCAACATGCTGAACTTGAAAGTGTGTTCCCTGGCATGTTGAATCTGAAAGTATAATTTTCATGGCGATGGACTATTCTAAAGAATAAAAACGGTTGAGGCTTAAGATATTTATTGCTTAAAAATATTTAAAAACATTTGAAAAAAAATAATGACATATTTAAAAAAAAAAAGAAGCTTAATCCATTTGATATGAGGAGGAGCAAGTTTAGGACTTTGGATATCTGATGCATTTTTCCATGTCAGGTATCTTTTCTGGTATCCATTGAGCGAAATATCTAACTTCATTTTCTGGGTCATGGACTGAATGCGGGTATTTCTCACATTTGAAGTCTTCTAAATTGAATAATACTTTGTCTTTATCACATTTTTCTAGTAATAGTTTATCAGTTGGCACGTTTCTCTTAACATAAACAGCTTGCACACCGAAAAAACTGCATATTTCCTGACTTTCCTCTTGTACATGTTTTATTTCATAGCCATTTTTATTATGTGGTCGTATGGTTTTGGTGTAAAAGCCATTTCGATTTATAAAATTTAGTGTTGGACTCCATCTGTTTTTCTCGTACTTATACATATTGTATCTGATGTTCCATTTATAGCAATGAATTTCACGTCGTTGATTGTCTAGGAGCAGTAGCGCCAATTCACGAAAATGTAGGGGGGGGGGCAAGGATTTTTTTTCGATTTGTGTTAAAATTAAGGTGCAAAAAAAAGAACAACAGTTAGAAAACAAACCTAAAACAGGGGGTAGTGGCAAGGTTGCTATGTGGCAAAATCGTCGACTAATCTATCCAAATCCAGTTTCTTTACCTCCTCTTTTTCAACGGCCATTATCATGAGATCACTGGGTCTGTCCTTTCCCATCGTCGATCGCAGATAGTCTTTCACACGCCCTAATGCCGAGAAGAATCGTTCATTACTGGTAGTGGTCACAGGCAAAGTAGCAACTAGCTTCATCAGTTTTAGCACGGCAGAATAGGCAACTGGGAGGTCGGATAAGATTTCGATAGCTCGAAGAAGATCCATTTTTGAAATATCACTTTTTGACAGATGCAGCTTCGCAAGAGAAAGCTGGGATTCTATGGCATGGTCGTCAACACCAAGAATCTCTTGATAATGACACATAACTCTTTCCACTTTTGAAATTTCGAGAAAATTGGAACTTGAGGGGTCGAAGGCAGATAAAGCGTCGAGCAGAGGCATATTCTGCATGAAACGTTGGTCCATCTCACTCGTGAAACGATTTATTACCTCAAAGTACAGAAGTTTACCGCAGTCTGATTTAACTGGCTGACTGATATTGCGTTTACCGGTTGTTGAGTTTGAAAGAAAGGCTTTGAGACGAATGGAAATGGCTTGACTTCTCTTGTTTCGAGCACTGGTTTTAGATTGTGGAGATTTCGATTCCTGGATATTGTTTAAAGCTAAGAATTCAGATATGTTTTTGCTTAAGTTGTTCCATTCGTTATCATTTCTCAGCTTTTAGAGTGTCTCATATGTCCCAGAAATCAGTGAAAGTGCCTTATAAATCAAGAAACTTCCGGATTGAAGTTGCTTTGATAAACAATTTACAATGACTAATACTTTTTCCATTATGTGTAAAGTTGAAGCAAAAGAGGCAGAGTTGATTTTGTCCAGTAGTCCTTTTGCTTCACAGGCTGCCTCACCGTTGGAACTATCAGAAACTGCGGCAAGCACATCAACCATACAGTAAAATTTGACCTTCACCTTCGAAACAGGGCGGGATGTGTAAAACAAGCGAGTCTGGATAGTCCTCTCAAGCTCCAAGAATGTTTGCCCGCTAATGCACTGGGATTCCACAAATAGTTCGTGTCGAGTATTGCTGCATGATGTAAATGCGTAAAGTATTTGCACCACAGAGAAAAATTCAGAAAGTTCGCTGATATTTTTTAGGCAGTCAGTCAAAACCAAGTTCAATCTGTGGGCGTGACAGTGTACATAAACTGCATGAGGCACCTTCTCCCTAAACTTTGCTTGAACTCCGTTAAATTCCCCACTCATGACGGATGCGCCATCATAACATTGGGCAATACACAGCATCGAATCTACACCAAGCTTTTCTATAGTTTCACAAATCGAGTTGGATAAGCTCTCGGCGTCTAATTTGTGCATGTGATAGCAGCCCATTGGTCGCTCCACTACTTTTCCATTTGATATGTACCTGAGTAGGATCGCTAATTGTTCTTTTCTAGAAACGTCTTTTGTCTCGTCGACAAGAATAGCAAAGTAATTAGCTGATTTTAATTCTGAAATAATATCTTGGCGCAAGGCATTTCCTATCAGTGTAACTGCGTCATTTTTGTACTGATTACTGCAACAGTGACCATATCGGCGCTGTAACTTGGCCTTCAAGTTTTTGTCGCCTTTAGACATTTCCTCCATCAATTCAACCAAATTACACCGGTTTGCAGATGTTTCTGATTCGTCATGACCCCTCAAAGCAAGACCCTGGCGGCCAAGAAAGCAAATAGCGCGACAAATGTACTTCACATGATCTCTATTTTCATGAACCTTTTGAGATCTGGATTGAATTAAGGCATTCGCTATAGATTTCGAAGTATCAGTACTCATTATCTTAAATTCCGTCCATACTGACATACAAAGCCTATGACTTTCAGAACCATCATGTTGCTTTAATAGAGCAGAACTGTCTTTCCACTTGAAAAAGCCTGATTCAATGAAAGCCATTTTTCCAGCAGTTTCTCCAGCCCTTAGAGTCCCTATAGAAAAATGGCGGCAAGCAAAACAAAACACGGAATTCAAATTTTTTGAGTATTCAACCCATTCATAAGTCTTATAGTAATGTGCACTGAATTTCATTCCGTTAGAAATGGAAGCCGGATATCTCTCAAGAATAGGTTGAGCTGGTTTGTCGTGACGCGTCCTAGAGATATCTGAGAGAGTTTCTTGACTGCTACTGGAGCCTGCAAGGGGTTCAGCGATGCAGACCGAACTTTCATCTTGATCTGAGCCATTTATTGTTCCGCTTGTTTCCGAAATTCTGTCACAGGTGGGGGAATTTATCTCAACTAACCCGAGACTTAGGGCGCTGACACTATTGCCAGTTTCTTGCACTAAAGTTTCTTCATTTTTCTTCCGCATTTTCACCGAAAAAAATCCAAAGTTTGTTGTGGCTTTTTACTCATAGTTAAACGAGTAGTAGACAATGACTTCACTCAGACACGGCAAGAGAAGAACTGAAGAAACACGTAGAAACTCACTTAGAAAATCACACCCATACTCCACGGTGAAACTACCCCGCTTAGAAACCCCATAAACCACTCACTTACATTTCCTGTTCACGAGAGTCCCATACACTCCACTGAGACTAGTTATCCCATAAACTATTCAACAACGTCAAGAATCTGCTGACCAAAACCCCTTGAAACCCTAGAACACATTTCCTTTCCCAGCTACTAAAAAAGGCAATATACAAAACTCATAGTTTACAACGAATTCTTCACAAGAACAATAACAAACGGGTACTGACCACATGAAGCTTAGTTTTGAATGAACCCTACTCGGAAATAAAATAGTGTAGACACGCTCGCTCTTAGACATTTCAAAACAAGATTATATAATTAGGGCACCAGTTTGTTGGTCGTATTTATTGGACCAGTTGCTGGTTTAATATAGCACATAGCTAAAATAGAAAATAGCTGTGACATATAAATAAGAAGGTAATTTTCAAAGTGTGGGGGGGCCATGGCCCCCCTGCCCCCTAATTGGCGCCTCTGTCTAGGAGTAAGAAAGCTGCTTCGAAAATAATGCCAGTTGAGGAATATTTCAGACCAATATATTCTGTGTCAATCACACCAAACATTATTATATCTGAAAAAAAAGTGCTTAAATTAAATAAATATGTAATGTTTCTGAAACTCTAACAAATACAGCTCATTTTCATAGAATAAACTGAGAAGGAGGGAGTGTGTTCAAAGATCTCAACTTGAAAACTGTGAAAATATTGGCAAATAAGTAACGATTTATATTTCAGCGACCGCTCCTCTGAGTAAATATTTGAAGGGGTAAATTTTCTGAGGAATAAGTCGAAGCATTGTTATACGAACGTTCAGTTTGAATACGTAAAAGGAGATTAAAGCAGGGTGTAGTAGTTTCTATCACATTTGGAAGGACCATGGATCAATCACCTTGGGGAAATTTGCCATATGTAAAGAGAAATCTTTGTCGAAAGCAACCTAAACTCTGAAAATCATAGTTTGATTATAATAAATTCAACTTTTCTCAGAAATAACTCAATGCATTATTATACGATGGTTCAGTTTTTTATTCAAGCGCATATATCTTACTACCTTTTATTCAAATGTTATAGCTAAAATCGCTAAATTTCGAAAGGAAATGGATAGACACTGAAGTAAGAAACAATTATCTTTTCATTTCTATTTTGTCACCATTAAAAGTGCTAACCCCCTCCCCAACAAAAATCACGGATTCACGCCCCCTCCCCGAAATTTAGGAAAATTAACCCACCCTAGGTCTATCGCTAATTTGCAGACAAAATTAGCTGACCGCTATTTTCAGACAAACACTGAATTACGTAAAAGCATTGAAAACTTCGATTGCCTAAAACCAGCTAATGTATACAGACAGGAAAAGGGGCGAGAGTTAATTATAGGCTTCGCGCTGGAGCATTATGTCAAAACAGAGCGGCATTTTCATTAAAAATTGACGGAAGTCTCAGTTAGAGAAAAGATTACAATATGGAAAAGCTAAATTTTTTGAAAGGATAATTATTTCTTTTTGCGAGAATTTGATTGTAAAAACAATGATGGAGGGGGGTTAGGTTTTGAGGGTAAAAATAATATATTTTCTGTTTTCCATTGATTATAATGATGTTTGTATGGTTTGGGGGGGGGTTAGGTTTCGAGGGTAAAAGAATATATTTACGTTTTCATTGCAAAGTGATGTTTGTATTGTATGGGGGGGGGGGCTGACCACCTGAATATACTGGAGGGTGACCAAGGAAAATAATTTTATTTTGAAAATAAAAGTGTACTTACATGGTAAATTGTAGTTGCCAAGGCTTCTAATTCATCAATATTATCCATTTTTGTATCAACTGTGTCAAAATACTTTCTGATAATTTAATCACAATGCATGTCCGTTATATACGAAATCTCAAGGGCGAATTTTTATGTAACGGGGAAAACCATATGTAACAAGCCCTCTGATTGGTTGAGAAGGGGGATGTAACCGACTCGCTGATTGACTGAGAAGGGAACACGTGATCTAACTGTTTCCGGGAAACTCATAACATTTGGCTCGAGCAACAATAACAAATACTATTTCTGGATCATAACATTCGCTGAGAGCGTGCACTTACAACAACAACAACATCGACCTTGGAAATTTGCCTCGGAAACAACAACAAATACTATTTCTGGATCATAACATTCGCTGAGAGCGTGCACTTGGCCAAAAACAACAACAACATCGACCTTGACATTCGCTGAGAGCGTGCCAAAAACACACCTTGAGAAAGAGACCATGGAGAAAGAGGTCATTGACCCCATTAACCACGTGTTCTCCCTAGGGAGGCTATGCCCATATTTGGTGTTAAAAAAAAGTTATAGGTGGCAGCAGGGGTGAGTGTTCGCACTGGTACCCCCATCTCTACTGAAAGTGAACTAGAACTTTCAATTTCCAATCAAATGAGCCCTCTTTGAAGTTCATACGATCATCCCTTCCATAAGAACCATATATGCCCCCAGGGCATATCTTACAACGCCTGCCCCCAGGCCCTGGGGGGTTGTGTCGACACCAGATTTTTGTTAAATGATCTTTGAATCATTTAAAAAAAAATGAATATATCAAAATTGTTATCAGATGCATTTGGGAAAAAAGGGCTAATGGGGAGATGGTTACTCTCCGATCTCTTTTGACTCTTAAAAAGTGAACTAGAACTTTCAGTTTCCAATCAAATGAGCCATTTCTGAAGATTTTACGAGCATTCCTTCTATAAGAACCATATATGCACCCAGGGCAAAACTTACAACGCCTGCTCCCAGGAGGCTTGTGTCGAGAACGGAGTTTTGTTATATGATGTTTGAACTATTTTTAACAAAATGGCTATCTCTAAATGTTTATCAAATGCATTTGGGAAAAGAAGGGTGTGGGGGGCTAGTTGCCCTCCGATCATCTTTAACTCTTAAAAAGGGCACTAGAACTCTCTATTTTTAATTGAATGAGCCCCCTTTGAGGTCTATGCGATGGTCCCTTTCATATGAAGTGCCTCTGCGAAAAAATAATAATAAAATATTTGAACCGTAGGGCCTTTACTATAGGCAACGCTATAGCGTTGACTCTGATATTTGGTTTCTATTCGCCATCTAAATATTTATTTGTTTGAAACTCTACCATTCACCTCTTAAGGATTTGATCAAAAGAAGAAACTTGTTTTTTTATTTAATTCCTGACCGTTCTTTTTTTAAATAATGCCAGGAAATCTGGCTCCATCTCCACGAAAAAATTGACGCCGGCACGGAAATATTGTCTGGGCAATTCAATCCCGGTGAAAATTCACCCCGAACAATTACGCTTTACATATTTACGCGTAAAATTGAGTCGGTAAAGAGAAAGTAAGACAAAAGAAAATTTCGTATAGAAATTTGTGCAAATTCCCCCGGTGTAAAATCGCCCTGAAAAGTTCACCCCCCACAGAAACTTTCCTCTTCATTGAAAATTCTCCCCGTGCAAAATCCCCCCAGCAGAAAATTCGTCCTCCTCTTTCCATCCAAAACATATACGCATACTTCCTAACAAAAAATACTAAACGGAAAAAAGGGTAATTTCTGATCGTTTTTTTTAAATAATGCCGAGAAATCTGGCTCCGTCTTTAGGAAAAAATCCACGCCTCCGCGGAAATATCGTCTGGACAATTCAATAACGGTGAAAATTTACCCCGGACAGTTAAGTTTTACATATTTACTCGTAAAATTAAGTCGGTAAAGAGAAAGTAATACATAAGAAAATTTCGCATAGAAATTTGTGCTGATTCCCCCGGTGTAAAATTGCCCTGAAAAGTTCAGCCCCCCAGAAACCTCCCTCTTCGTGGAAAATTCACCCATGCAAAATCCCCCCAGCAGAAAATTCGTCCTCCACACCCCATCCAAAAAATATATGCATACTTTCCCAACAACAAATACTACCAGAGGCAACACTGTAGCGTTGCCTATAGTAAAGGCCATACGGCTCCAATGTTTTATTATTATTATTTTTTTCCCCCAGAGGCACTTCATATGGAAGGGGTCGTCGTAAAAACTTCAAAGGGGGCTCATTCCATTTGAAATCGCGAGTTTTATTGCCCTTTTTAATAGTCGAAAATGATTGGAGGGTAACTAGCCCCCCCCCCACCCATCATTCCCCCAAACACATCCAATAAAAATTTTGAGATAGCCATTTTGTTCAGCGTAGTTGATTTCCAAATAGAACATATATTTTTGAGGAGGACACTCCCCCACAACCCTCAGGGCGAGAGTTTTAAGTTATGCCCTGGGGGCATATAAGGTTTTTACAGAACGTGTTGTCGTAGAAATTTCAAAAAAGGCTCTTTCGATTGGAAATTCAAAGGGCTATTATCTGTTTCAACTGCCGTTAAGAATTGGCATGCCACTAGCCCTCCCCCCATATCACTCATTCCCCTCGACACAAAACATGAAAATTTTGAGAAATCCCATTGATTCAGCAGGTTCTATTTACCAATAGAAAATGCGTTTTTTAGGAGTTCACTCCCCCACAACCCTCAGGGCAAGGGTTTTAACTTATGCCCTGGGGGCATAGCCTATAAGGTTTTTATAGAAGGCGTTGTCGCAGAAACTTCAAAAAAGGCTACTCGATTGGAAATTCAAAAAGCTAGTGCCCTTTTTAATAGTCGAAAGTTATTGGAGGGCAACTAGCCCCCCCCCCTTACTCCTATTATTCCCCCAAACACATCCAATCGACATTTTGAGAAAGTCATTTTGCTCAGCGTAGTTGATTTCCTGATAGAAAATATGTTTTTGAGGAGGACAATCCCCCACAACCTTCAGGGCAAGGGTTTTAAGATATGCCCTGGGGGCATATAAGGTTTTTATAGAAGGCGTTGATATAGAAACTTCAAAAAAGGCTCATTCGATTGGAATTTCAAATAGATAGCGCCCTTTTTTATAGTCGAAAGTGATTGGAGGGCAACTAGCCCCTCCCCCACGCCCATCATTCCCCCAAACACACCCAATCAAAATTTTGAGATAGCCATTTTGTTCACCGTAGTTGATTTTCAGATAGCAAACATGTTTTTGAGGAGGAAAATCCCCCACAACCCTCAGGGCAAGTGTACCGTGAGTAAAATGCGATATATTTAAAATACAAAAATAAAGTTCCTTCTTTCTAAAGATAATTCCGACTTCCTCTAATTAAGTTTAAATCTAGTTGCAAAAAGAAAGAAAAATCCTTAATCGGCAAAGAGAAAAATTGTAGTTAGCCTCAGACAAAGAACGGCGCTAACCAGCTTTGGGTTTCGCTAAGATGGTGGGTAACAAAAAAGATGCTACACGCAATATTTTTAAGGAAGTTCAAAATATAAGAGACATGTGAACGTTTGAATCATCAGAAATAATTAAGACAGATTATTGGACAGAGGGTTTGGCCCGCCTGAGGACTTAGGCCAATCGTGGGGTAGGTCCCACGGCACATGATCAGGATTTAAAATATATAGTGAAGAAAAGTGTTTTTCGTGCTCTCATTATTATTATATACAGAATTATTTCGGCGTTCAAGCTTTGCAATTCTATCATTGTTGTTATCTCAGTCACCGTTGTTGTCATTTGAAGTGACCCACTGCTGTTCACCTAAATATGTAAGTCTCAATAAATCTATTGCTTTTTACCTGTGTTTATTTCATTTTATGTCTGTATCTAGTCTAACGACAGGTAATTAGTTTGCAGATCTCCAAGGTACGTTCCCAGGGAATCTGATCTCCAGATAGCTCGAGGAGAAGAGGTCACATTTATATGGCTACACGTTTTATTTTCTCTCAATAATTGAGGCGCTATCGGAGAACTTATAAGGTGTAAGTTCACAGCTTTAAAATACGATATTAGATTTGACGCGGTCAATATTTATGACCACAATTGCCTCAGTCATTTCTTTTATAGCTAAAAATTTCTTTTATAGCTACAATTTTCTTTTATCGCTACATATGGCGCAGTCGGATATTGGAGTAAAACTTGCGAACTAATTAGGCTATAAAACTTTTTAATTTAAATTTAATTATTGGAGAGATACAGACATATAAGTAAAGTGATTAGGCCTATAACCACTAAGCTACTACAGGGAAACCCTTAAGATATCTCATAGGAGATAATAGCCTCCCCCAAAATAGGTTAAGTGAGAAAATAAATTTATTTCGAATTATTCCAACGCAAAAAAAATGGCAGAGGATTTAGAAGAAAAATTAATGGCGCAAAAGTTGGTCGCGAAAAATATAGAAATAACAAAGTCTATCCCTCAGAACAGTGGTCAAGCAGATATTGACGAATTTAATATCCAATTGGCCCAGTTTGAAGAACTAACAAAAACAGAGCTAGAAACGTTAGTCGACATGCTTCTACTACGATTAGAAGGTCAGGCCTTAACCTTTCTGAAGCAGATTGAACATACTATAGGCGACGACACCAGCTTGAAAATAAATACGGTGGACAAATTGTCCAAAGCATTTAAAGATAGATTTATTGAAACCAGTTCCATAAATAAATTAAAACACGGAACGGTGTGCTTCGACTATTCACAAAATATAAGAGAATATTTTGATCATATACACAATTCTGTAAAGGCAGAGTGCGAAAGCGCTTATGGACAACTGTATGAAAAAGTCATTATAAATACTTTTTGCAAGGGCTACCCCCAAAACTATATAGAATATCCAAAAATATTCAGACGTTGGATCTTGCAGTTCAGGAGGTAGATCGATTGATCGAAGTTGATACGATGGTCGCAAATCACAGTAAAGCAAAAATAAATAGCCTAGGCGATTCAAATGCGAACATAAACTTCAAGGGCGATCAGGCGTCTCCCAATTTCTTTTCAAGGGATAAATCCCCAGTGCTACAAAGAAATAAAACGCAAGAACCCACTAGGCAGAAGACAGTACGTTTTGAGCCCGCCAAACAATCTCATTATAAAAATAACCATAAAATAATAAGATACTATATTTGCAATCGACATGGACATATTGCGAGAGAGTGTCGTTATTTCCCCAATCGTATACAAAAAATTGCTGTCGGTAGTGCGCAGAATTATCGGAACAAATTGGTTGGAGGAACAAATTTTAGCGCCGGTGGTGCACTAGGCTATAGCCAGGGAAGATTGCGCCAATCAGTACCTTACAACGGAAACCAACCAATTTTGTATAACCCTCCCCCCACTAGACAAATTAATTACCGATTTGAAAACCCAAATACTCGCCAAAGCCAATATAATGCGAGAATGCTATATAGAAATCACGAAAATTTGCCGACGGGAAATGAAAATTTTGCAAGCCAACGGCATTGGCAGTCAGCGCCAGCAAGCGGCACTGACGCAGGACACCCAAGTCACCATAATAATACATGGCAAAGGCAGACAGATGTAAATCAATTAAATATGCCTGCGGAACCTCATATGTCTGAATATCCGTTGCAGGCACCGACGCATGAAATAAATCAGCAGGGAAACGTTTCAGGCCCCTCAGAAATATAAATTAGACCCGGTAGTGATAGTATTAACAAGTTACCTATATTTAATGATTTTTGTGTAGAAAACGTTTACTTTAAAGCTTTAGTTGACAGCGGAGCTACAGTTAATATCATAAGCTCATGCGTATTTAATATGTTCCCTCTGCATGTTAGGCGACAGAGGAACCCTAATAATCCCAATCTAACTAGCGTGACAGGGCATAAATTGGATGCCAGAGGTTCAATTTGCCTAAACGTAAAAAGGGACAATAGGATATTTCCAACAAATTTTATAATATGCGATAACTTTCCGTATGAAGCAATTATAGGCGCAAATTTTTTAAGGTCTAATAGAGCACTATTAGACCTAGCGAACGAAAGACTTGTCTACCCGGCTAAGGTAGGGGAAGAAATTTCTACCTTAAGAAATCGTAACAGAGGTTACGAAGACAACGTAACAGTAAACAAAATTTCTGACGGTATAATGTCGCAATATTTTGAACCTCATGTCTCGCAAGGAGGAAAAGGAATAATCAGAAACTTGTTCAATTATTCTGAAAGACAATAGAAGTATTGAATCCGCAAAAATAGAAATAGGGGATATGCGACAGTACAGGTCAAACGAAATCAAGAAAATAGCGGAATTATGGAAAAACATAGTAAAACCCGACGTGACGCCACAAGATGCCACAATGGCACAGCATAGCGCCAGTATGAATCTAATAAACAGTGAAAATAAAGAGAAATATTACGGATTCGCGATAAGGAAAACAAAAGTCCCTCCCAAAACGATGCAAAAGATTCAAATATCACAGATGATTGAACCAGTGGATAGCAAATCCGAAATATGGTTTGCGACCCTCAAATAAAATTCCCGAAAATCTGTTATGCAAGGAACAGATTATATCTTACGACAAATGAGAAGGTTATATTTGGGTAACTAATAACTACGAAAATGATACAATTACAATAAAACAGGGGATGTGTTAAGTTCAAATCCAACTTTTATCGGATAATGATTTAAATAGATGGGAGAATTCAAAAGAAACCTTGTTAACGGCATTAAAACCTCAATTAACAAATACCTTCTAACCAAATCGCAATTTTTAAACAAATTTAATATGGATCATATTACGGACTTGGAACTTAAGAAAAAAATTATGCGAATTATTATGGAATTTTAAAGATGTGTTTTCCGCATCTTAAGATGAAATCGGACTTATGCCATTTCATGAACACTCAATTTTAACAACTGGTAATCCCGTAGCGAAACAGCCATATCGTGTGCCATATAAGCACAAAGAATGGTTAAAAAATAAAATTCATGAATTAGAAAAAAATGAAATTATACGCCCCAGTATAAGCCCGTATTCTGCACCAGTGATCTTGATACCAAAGAAGAATGGTGACCTTAGACTTGTAGTAGACTATAGAGCCCTTAACAAACAATTAGTTAGCGATAAATTTCCTTTATCAAGAATAGATGAAATTCTTGACTCAATATCAAGCAAAAACAAAATTTTTACTTCTTTGGACCTTACCCAAGGCTACCACCAAATGAGAATAGCTGACAAAGACTTCCATAAAACTCGATTTTCAGCATATTAATGTGGTTCATATGAATACTTAAGGGTACCTTTTGGACTTAAAACAAGTTCAAGCGCGCTATGTAGACCCCTATTACACCTGTTAAGAGGATTAAAGAATATCACTCATTTTATTGATGGTGTCATATGCGTGGGAGAAAACACTGAACAACACTTAGCAACATTAGCTAAGGTGTTCGAGAAGTTCAGACAAGGCAATTTAAAATGCCGGCCTGAGAAAGTAAATTTATTTCAACCTAAAATTAAATTTTTAGGAGTAGTAGTAACACAAGGAGAGATATCCCCAGACCCGGACAAAATAAAATGTGTTGAAAACCTCAAACCCCCAAGAACTATGAAAGAATTAAGGGGAATTTTAGGTCTTACTGCCTACCTTAGAAAATTCGTGCGCATTTACGCCCAAATTGCGAAGCTCCTGACGAAATTAGCCAAAGGGAACTTCCAAAATGTTACCTGGTCCCAGGAAGCACAAACTTCCCTAGACCGTCTCAAAAAGGCACTCACTTCTGAACCAATATTATCACTTCCTGATTTCGAAAACGGACAATTTGTGGTCACAACCGATGCTAGTTCAAAAGGCATTGGCGCTATTTTTTCGCAAATAATCTCGGTAGAAAACCCTAATCTTGTAGAGGAAACGCCTAAACAAAAACAAATAGAAAAAGTTATATGCTATTCGAGTAGAACCTTATCAAAAGGCGAAAGTAGTTATTCCGCCACAAACTTAGAATTATTATCTATAATCCATCACTTGGACAAATTTAGACACTATCTAATTCGTAGAAAATTTATACTACGATTACACCATAAAAGCTTGCAGTACCTGCGTACATTTAAAAACCCCACGGGCATTCTAGCTAGATGGATTGTGAAAATCCAAGATCTAGATTACGAATTTGAATATTTAAAAGGTAAACAAAATGCAGCTTGCAACGTTTTGAGTAGATATCCAGAAAATATTCCTTCGGAAGATGAGGAAAATGAAGTTAACGCTATCAGTGGTAAGACCAAACATGAATGTAAGAAAAACAAAGTCAAAGACACAGTAAAAGAAAATAAGATTAACTATTGTCCCCTGTCTTTAGAAAATATAAAAAGAAAGCAAAAAAAGGACGAGATGTGTGTAGCACTTATTAATTATTTTGTGAATGACAATGCGTCACCGGATAAATTCAAAACTCTTAGAAAAGAGATAGATGATTTTTGCTATGATCTTGATGAAGAAATACTATGTAGAATCGTCACTGCTGAGACAAATAGAAACCAAACGTCAATAATACCTGTATTACCCCAAAACTTAATAATACCTGCCTTCAAATATTTTCATTCAGATACAGGTGGACAGTTAGGAGTAACAAAAACTTTCCATAAATTAAAACAATGTTTGTAAGTGCTGTCAGCAATACTAAAACCTAAAGAATTCGTAAGTACATGCAAAGTATGCACCTTAACAAGATATCCCCAAGTTAGTCCTAGTGTTCCAGTGGCAAGGATCCTGGCAGCTAAATACCCCTTTGTTAATGTAGAATTCGACTTATATAGGCCAAGTGGAGGCTTGTCTGTTTCCAACAGAAGCTATACTAGTGGTTATTCGGTTATAAACTACTTTGGTGGATTTACTTTTGTAAAAGAATTAAAAAATCAAGGTGATTACGCCACTAGTAAGACGCTAGCGAAATTATTTTTACAATTTGGTGTTCCAATTAAAGTTTTAAGTTACAATCTAAGCAATTTTGTTTCAAAAGTAACAAAAGACTTAATGAGTTTTCTTAATATAGAGAAAATGGTGACAGCTCCGTACCACCCACAAGCTAATGGTAAAATAGAAAATAGGCATAAAATATTTTCGAACGTATTAAGTATTTATACAAAAGACAATAGGAACGATTGGGATCAATTCTTACCTTATTTAACTAACGTAATCAACACTGCTTATTCCGAAACAACCAAAGACAATCCCTTTTATTTACTTTTTGGTCGTGATTTTAGAATCCCGTATAATGAGATTATTGAATCTCTGCAGTATTATAATAACTCGGAGGATTACAAGCAAGAATTCATAAATAGGATGAGGAAAACTTATAAAATAGTTAGGCAAGAGTTGGAAAATGTAAAATAAACCAAGAGCTAAGAAACCAACCCAAAGTAAAGGGGAATATAGATTTCAAAGTAGGAGACTGCGTCTACCTAAAGAACAAGGCAAAAACGGAAGGAAAAAAACTTTCCAACAAATATTCTGGACCTGCAGAATAGTCAAAAAGTACGATAACGATTATACTTTTAAAATGGAAAACCCTGGTAGTGGAAGAACTTACAAGGCGCATGTTAGCCGAATAAAAAGAGCCAAATTTTCAGAGAGACGGGTATCACCTCCCTCCTCTACAGATTCGTCAGATGCAGAAAATGAGCCCCCTAGATCAAGATTGGCAGAGCTAAAACCCTTTAATTTCAAGCAAGACTATTTCGAGGATGAGAGTGATGATAAAAATTTTGAGGAATTTTTTGCAATGAAAAATTTAGTTATTCCTGAGAAAACATCTTTACTTCCAGAGAAAGTATGAATACCAACAGATTCAAAAAGTTGATCATCAGATATTGTAGGAGAATTGGATTATAAAATTTCTCCAAGAACCCAATTTTTCACCGATAGCATTTCAACCCCTTGTCCCCCCCAAAAGATTTTCAGACAATATGGTTTCCCCTGCAACACCAATAGAAAGGCCCCTGTCTTTACAGGAGGAATTAAACAGAGCTGTAGAAACCCCCGGTATTACTGTAAAGAAGACTCCTCCAAAAGATTCAACTAAAACGAATCTGCGAGAAGCTATGGATTTAATTAATTTCCCCGTAAAAACGAGTCAAAGTACATTGCCCGAGAATAAAACTCCCAAGGATGACCAGCAAGGACAATATCATGATATAACTGTGTCCAAGGTAAGCCTAAACAGTGGACTTCATGGAGGGAAACCTTAGTGCAAACAATGCCCCATCCCCCTGAAGACATGGCATTTAAACAGTAGAGGAACCCCGCAAAAACTCTTGATTCCTCCCAAAGCTCTCAAGAATCTTTCAAATCTCCCGAGTTGAAAACTCAAGGCGAGGACTTAGAGAATAAACCTTATACTTCCAGAGGACTAGAAATTTACGAAGGAAGGGAAGGTGATACCTCAAAAACGCGAGGTGCAACCTCTAAAAGTTCTAATGCGGAATCATCGGAAACCAGTTCCGAAGAGTCGGACGGCGAATCAGACCATATAGCAGTTAAAGAAATAGTAAAATCAAAACTGACTTCAGCAGCTGCGCACGCAAAAGAGACAGTATTAAAAAGGCAAGAATTTTTGAAAAAACAATACAAAAAATTTGATCTCTTTTCGCTAGCAAAAACTAAAAAGAAAAACCGCAAGAAACAGAAGAAAAAGTAACGACAGAGTCAGGTAGAACGGTTAAGAAACCGGACAGATTAAAATACCCATAAAAATACGAAAAAAGGGATTTTAATGGATAGGCGTCATAAAGGAATAATAATCTAAAAACTTTTAATTTACGAGTAAAAATTATACAATTATAAAAATGCTGTAGAGAAATTTTGTTCAACATATATCAGTTCCCGAAAACAAATTCTAATTAAAAAATTGCAAATAACTAATTCAAATAATATCCCTTAATATAAAAAATCTACCCGTACCATTCTAGTACAACGTATCCAGTCTAACTGAAAGAAGCTATGATAGGAAGTACTAAGCGAGAAATGTTCATACACGTTAGAAATGATCTTTGGTTATATTTTGTTCCAAGAGAAACTGTTGGAACTTTGTCTTGTTATAATAATGCAGAAAGAATAGACCCGAGTTACAAAACAGAATTACTGTTACAAAATGTGGGTAAGAAAACCATAAAACAAGGGTGTCGACTCATAACAAATGAGTCAACGGTCCGAGCGCCGCTAATTACTACGAGCACAAAGATAATAAGTCCCAAAATAACCAACTTCAAGGCAATTAACCTGTCGTACACTGTTCCCAATATAGAAAACGAGGAGATGAAAACCTCGATATGGTCCAAAATAAAAAAGAATAAAGGGACACTAAAACTTACAAAAAAAGAGAAGTATTAGACTCCCAGATCCCCCTATTTATGAATGAAGACCAGAGATTAACGTATGTGGATGATAGATACGGGTTATTCTCAACCAATTTTTGGTGGAACATACTATTGACCGTATGTTTTGTATTCGTGATATCCCTGACCATAAGAACCCTATTGACTTTTAATTACGGAAAAATCCTGAAACTAAGAAGGTGAAAACCAAGAGAAGAACACGGAGAAACAGCTGAAATGCAGAGGTTCAACCCGGAACCCCATGAGAACGTCTAAGCCAAGAGAAAGGGAAGACACTAGAAAACGAGTGGGTATGGAGGTCTCCACTCGTCCTCACTATGTCATGTTCCCTCATTGTAGTGTCGTTTACGTAAAACCGTGCGGTTACGACGCTGCAAAATGCGTTTCTTAAACAGCACGGACGTGCGTGAACAATGCAGGCATGAAATATGTTGTAAAATTAGACCTCAAAATTAATCATGTAGCATAAACTCTGTTTAAATTTAGCTAAGTGTTGAAAGAAGTTAAAATAAAGTGTATGTAGTAGTGTATATTAGAAAGCATAATAAGAGACCAAACTTAAAGTTAAAGAATTAATCTTTTATATCGTCGTTAGGCTATGACAACTTAGAAGAAACTTCTATGTATTGAATTTCCCAATGGGAACTTCACACATATATTTCAACCAACATGATAAAAATTTCGTTTTGTGTACTAATATTAGTGTATTTATTTAACTCTGTCTCGTAGCGTAAAAATCATTTACCCAATCGATGCGTGACTTATTTGTACCATGAAAATTTACTTTAAAGAACGTGTGATTCTGCCTCGTTATTTTTATTACAGGAAACGGATTGACATATTGGATATCGAGCATTACAATGAGTTGTCCAGTGGAGATACAATCTGGTAGCATCTATTTTCATCATACCTCAACCAACGAAGAGTACTCACCATACACTCCAGGCAATTTTCATCCCAGCTTCGTCTACGAAAACAATAGTTACCTTTGATCGTTGTTTCTTCTACCACGAACCATATTACGTATCAGGTAACACTATATTTGAATCTCAGTATCCAGTGCATTATCGAACTATATAATCACATGAATTCTGAGAACTGCAACGGGGTTCATTGAATTACAAATTAAAATTTATAGTGCCCATAAACCAGGGGCGGATCCAGGATTTCTTAGAGGGGGAGCAAAATAGGTTGATCCGATAAAATTGCGTTAGGAGCAAATTTAATTAACGCAATCTTGCCTTAATTAAAAAAATTACATTACTTTTAGACTACTTTAGGGGGGGGCACCCCCCTCGCCCCTCCCCTGGATCTGCCACTGCCTTACACTCTCTGTTTCTTTCCTTATTACGGAGGAGAGCAGATGCCTAATAGGTGTGTGTTAATACCAAAACATTCTAACTCTCATTGGGCCTTCAGGTATAAACAGAATTAGTTCAAAGGGAGGGGTGGGGGAAAAGGGCGTGGGGGGGGGGGGTATTTGCCCTTCAATTGATTTTGAATCGTAAGAGCTGGACTAGAACTTCCAACTTCCAATCAAATAAGCCCTCTCTGAAGTTTATACGAGAATCTCTTCCTGCCCCCGGGCCCTGGGGGGTTTTGTCGAAGCCAGAGTTTTGTTACTTAACCTTTCAACTATTTTTAACAAAATTTTTATCTGATGCATTTGGGGCGTGGAGGAGGGGAGGGGGGCTAGTGGCCCTCCAATCTCTTTTGACTCTTAAAAAGTGAACAAGAACTTTCAATTTTCAATCAAATGAGCCCTCTCTAAAGTTTATACGAGTATCCCGTCCATAAAAAATAATATGAAGGATTCGGAGAATCCTTAAATTACCACTCTTGCCCTGAGGGCTTTAGGAGGGTTGTCATCCCCAAAGTCCTATTTTACAAAACATAAAACAACGCTTAATAAAATAATTGCCTCAAAATGTTTATTTGAAGTGTTTTGGGAAAAGATGGTCATGAGAGGGGGGTTAGGGGCACTTAAATGACTTTTCAATCTTAAAAATAGCACTAGCCCTTTGAATTTCTAATCAAATGAGCCTTTTTTGAAGTTTCTACGACACCGCCTTCTATAAAAACCTTATATGCCCCCAGGGTATAATTTAAAACCCTTGCCTTGAGGGTTTTTGGGGAGTGTCATCCTCAAAAACATATTTTCTATCTGAAAATCAACTACGCTGAACAAAATGGCAATCTCAAAATTTCGATTGGATATGTTTGGGGGAATGATTAGTGTGGGGGGGCGAGTTTCCCTCCAATCACTTTCGACTATTAAAAAAGGCCACTAGCTTTTTGAATTTCAAATTGAATGAGCCTTTTCTGGAGTTTCTACGGCACAACCTTCTATAAAAACCTTAAATGCCCCAAGGGCATAACTTAAACCTCTGGCACTAAGGGTTGTGGGGGAGAGTCCTCCTCAAAAATATATTTTCTATCTGAAAATAATCAATGCACAACAAAATGGCACTCTCTAAATGTTGGTTGGATGTCTTTGGGGGAATGATGGGCGTGGGGGGGAGCTAGTTGCCCTCCAATCACTTTCGACTATTAAAAAGGGAACTATCTTTTTGAATTTCAAATCAAATGATCCTTTTTTGTAGTTTCTACGACAACGACGTCTACACAAACCTTATATGCCCCCAGGGCAGAACTTAAAACCCATGGCCTGAGGGTTGTGGGGGATTGTCCTCCTCAAAAACATATTTTCTACATGGAGATCAGCTACGCTGAACAAAATGGCTATCTCAAAATTTTGATTGAATGTGTTTGAGGGAATGATGGGCGTGGGGGGGGCTAGTTGCCCTCCAATCACTTTCGACTATTAAAAAGGGCACTATCCCTTTGAATTTCCAATCGAATGAGCCTTTTTTAAAGTTTCTACGACAACTGTCCCTTTGAATTTCCAATCAAATGAGCCTTTCTTAAAGTTTGTACGACAACGCCTTCTATAAAAACCTTATATGCCCCCAGGGCATAACTTAAAACCCTTGCCCTGAGGGTTGTGGGGGATTTTCCTCCTCAAAAACATGTTTACTATCTGAAAATCAACTACGCTGAACAAAATGGCTATCTAAAAATTTTGATTCGGTGTGTTTGGGGGAATGATGGGCGTGGGGGGATACTTGCCCTCAAGGGCAAGTATCCCCCCCACGCCCATCATTCCCCCAAACACACCGAATCAAAATTTTTAGATAGCCATTTTGTTCAGCGTAGTTGATTTTCAGATAGTAAACATGTTTTTGAGGCGGAAAATCCCACAACCCTCAGGGCAAGGGTTTTAAGTTATGCCCTGGGGGCATATAAGGTTTTTATAGAAGGCGTTGTCGTACAAACTTTAAGAAAGGCTCATTTGATTGGAAATTCAAAGGGACAGTTGTCATAGAAACTTCAAAAAAGGCTCATTCGATTGAAAATTCAAAGAGCTAGTGCCCATTTTATTAGTCGAAATTGATTGGAGGGCACCTAGCCCCCCCCCCCACCCCCCGCGTTCCCTCAACTACATCCAATCAAAATTTCGAGATATCCATTTTGTTCAGCGTAGCTGATCTCCATGTAGAAAATATGTTTTTGAGGAGGACAATCCCCCACAACCCTCAGGACATGGGTTTTAAGTTCTGCCCTGGGGGCATATAAGGTTTTTGTAGACGTCGTTGTCGTAGAAACTACAAAAAAGGTTCATTTGATTTGAAATTCAAAAAGCTAGTTCCCTTTTTCATAGTCGAAAGTGATTGGAGGGCAACTAGCTCCCCCCCACGCCCATCATTCGCCCAAACACATCCAATCAAAATTTTGAGATAGCTATTTTGTTCTTCGTAGTTTATTTTCAGATAGAAAATATGCTTTTGAGGAGGACAGTCCCCCACAAACCTTGGGGTAAACGTTGTAAGTTTTGCCCTAGGGGCATATAAGGTTTTCATAGAAGGCTTTGCCGTATACACTTCAAAAAAGGCTCATTCAATTGGAAATTCAAAAAGCTAGTGCCTTTTTTAATAGTCGAAAGTGATTGGAGGGAAACTCGCCCCCCCACACTAATCATTCCCCCACACATATCCACTCGAAATTTTGAGATTGCCAGTTTGTTCAGCGTAGTTGATTTTCAGATAGAAAATATGTTTTTGAGGATGACACTCCCCAAAAACCCTCAAGGCACGGGTTTTAAATTATACCCTGGGGGCATATAAGGTTTTTATAGAAGGCGTTGTCGTAGAAACTTCGAAAAAGGCTCATTGGATTAGAAATTCAAAGGGCTAGTGCTCTTTTTAATAGGCGAAAGTGATTTGAGGGCAACAAACCCCCCTCTCACGCCTATCTTTTCCCCAAACACATCCAATCAAAATTTTGAGACAGCCATTTTATTAAACGTAGTTTTAAGGTCTGGAAAATAAGTTTTTGAGGATGACAACTCTCCCACAGTCTTCAGGGCAAGGGTTGTAATTTAAGGATTCTCCGAATCCTTCATATTATTTTTATGGAAGGAATACTCGTATAAACTTTAGAGAGGGCTCATTTGATTGAAAATTGAAAGTTCTTGTTCACTTTTTAAGAGTCAAAAGAGATTGGAGGGCAACTAGCCTCCCCCCTCCTCCACGCTCTAAATGCATCAGATAAAAATTTTGTTAAAAATAGTTGAAAGGTTAAGTAACAAAACTCTGGTTTCAACAAAACCCCCCAGGGCCTGGGGGCAGGAAGAGATTCTTGTATAAACATCAGAGAGGGCTTTATTGATTGGAAGTTGAAAGTTTTAGTACAGTTCTTCCGATTCAAAATCAATTGAAGGGCAAATACCCCCCCCACATCCTTTTTCCCCACCCCTCCATATGAACGAATTATGTTTATACCTGAAGGCCCAGTGAGGGGTAGAATGTTTTGGTATTAACACAAACCTATTAGACATTTGCTCTCCTCCGTAACAAGGAAAGAAACAGAGAGTGTAAGGCAGTGGCAGATCCAGGGGAGGGGCGAGAGGGGTGCCCCCTAACGTAATCTAAAGTAATGTAGTTTACTTAATTAACGCAAGATTGCGTTAATTAAACATTCTCCTTACGTAAGTTTATCGGATCAACCTATTTTGCCCCCCCCCTCCCCCTAGATCCTGGATCTGCCCCTGGTGTAAGGGCACTATAAATTTTAATTTGTAGTTCAATGAACCCCGTTCCAAAGTTTATGCGACCACCTCTTCTACATAAAATGCCCCTGGAAAAATAAATAAGTATTAATTAATTGAACCCTTATGGCTCTTTACTTAGGTAACAGTATTGCATTGCTTCTGACCTAAAAAGTTGAGTAGAAATTTCCGCTTCCATTTTTATGAATATTCGAAACTATCTGAGGGAATATGTTTGGGGGAGCATATTCCACGGCTGGGAAATTTCTGCTGGGTGGAATTTAATGCGGGGGATTTAGCAGCAGGAAAAGAAATTATTCTTTGTGGGGGGAGGAATTTCCCAGGGGTGGGTTTTCCAAATGTGAATTATTCAGGGAGGGGACGACTAAACCCATTTGATAATATTCTAAATTTTACATCTGAAAGTAACGGGAATAAAGAATCAATGGAAATATCAGAGATAGCAATTTAGGTTCCTTTAGACGATTTTGTTCGTGTCTTTTGAAAAAAAGACATTTTCAAAAGGCAGATTAATTTCATTTGTATTACTTTATCTGTGGCAGCTCAATTAAGCATGTGAAGGGGGAGACTTCCTCCCGCCACTGTCTCTGGTAAGGTTTCAGTTTTTATCTCAAGGCTTAAAAATGAACGCTATACGATGAATGAACAACCAAAAATAACATTTATAGAATAATATATGCACATGAGAAGGGATAATTGATCAAAATTGCATATTATGAGTTGAGGTTCACCCAAATCATGGGCCAGGGGGCTCACCATTCCACAATCAATGAAATCAATCCTGCAATAACTGAAAATATAAAGTATTTTTGAATATTTTAACGTCTTCCACAACTCAAAGAGTCCAATATTCTACAGCCCAATGACTCTGTCTAATCTCCTAAATCGGGAACGGAAGAGATAATTGAAGCTCCTCCCCGTATTTGATGATTCTCCAACCCCCCCCTCCCCCGCTACTACTGTCTACGCTGAAGGTTTCTTCCTTCTGCTAAATACGCCGCCCCCACCCCAAAGACTTTAATAAGGTAAATTTTTGTATGGGAATAACACAAAGTAAATATATTATAATTATCCAATTATAAGGTTAAAATACATATTCTGTGATAGATGCAAAATTGCTTTGGCACACAAAATCCTACTAAGGTAAATTCCAAACAACCGTGATCCCTTTGTGTCAGCAAGTGAAATGGTCAAAACACGCTTATTGAAGCTATTTTTTCAATCCATTCATTGTTGCCAATAGCTGTTCACAAGTTCTGCAAGCTGTTTTTTGTTCTTATATAAAGTTTTTATAAAAGAGGTAATAGTATAGACTTTGAAAAAAGCCTCATTATAATTACAAATTGAAAGCTCTAGATCTATTTTTTAAAGTCAAGGATAATCGAACAGTAAGCAACCCCCCCATGCAATAAAAACTTGAAAGTTTTTCCAATTAAAAACGACAAAAAATTAATTTAAAAAAACTCTACGAAAAATAAGTTTTTCAAAGAAAAGTAAAGGCCATTTTAAAATTAAGCTCAGGAGATATGAATACCTGTTAAAATTAAAACTCAAAACGACCAGAAATTACTATTAAAGAATAAATGAAACCCAAAACGAACAGAAATTAAATAAACAATCATAGCAAAAAACATACAACAAGTACTAATATAAATGAATAAATTTATCTTAAAGTAAGTAATGCTTGGATTGAATATGAAAATCAAGCTTAAAACGAAAAGGAATAGTTTGCTATTAAAGTATAAATGAAACTTAAAACGAACAGAAATTAAATAAACAATCAATGCGAACAAACATACAATATAGGATAATGTAAATGAATAAATAAATCTTAAAACGAGTGAAATTTAAATTGAATATACAAATCAAGTTTGAATCGAATAAAAATAGCTACAAACAAGAGTTTGGGTATCGCCTCACTGCAAAAGCCTAAAACCTACTGCGTCAATGGGGCCTTACTGAAAACGAATTATATTACAAATGTTTTATTTTCTACTTAATATTGAAAATAAATATTAAAATTACAGTCAAATTTCGAACTGATGAGCTTTTAGCAATTAATATCATTATACATCAAATATTCAGTTTAATTTATTAGTTCTTTCCAAGATTGGTCAAGACATATATAGTTTCACTACAAACAAAATTTGGATACTGCCCCCTTCTTTAACTGCAAAACCTAAAGCCTTCTGTGTCATTGGCGCTTCACTAAAAACGAATTTCTCTTATATTAAAAATTTATTCTTTTCCAGTTCTTACAGCATTGAAAATGAAAATAAAAATTACAGTGAAAAAAAATCTTGAACTGATGGATCTTTTAACAATTAATATCATTATATATCTAATACTCAATTTGATTTTGTTTATACTTTCCTAGACTGTTCAAGACTCATATAGTTTTCAGTAAGGCGCCAATGACGCAGTAGGTTTTAGGCTTCTGCAGTGAGGCGATACCAAAACTCTTGTTTGTAGTTATTTTTATTCGATCCAAACTTGATTTCCATATTCAATTTAAGTTTCACTCGTTTTAAGATTTATTTATTCATTTACATTAATCTATACTGTATGTTTTTTCGCATTGATTGTTTATTTAATTTCTGTTCGTTTTAAGTTTCATTTATACTTTAATAGCAAACTATTTTGTTTCGTTTTATTATACATTATTATAAAAAAAAATTATTAAAAAAAATTATTATACATTCCATGCCCTTTGACTGGACCTTTGACCCGGATATGGACCTCTCTTGCCCCCCCCCCACGCCCTATAAAAATGCTGGAGATGCGCCCCTGGCTGACCCCTAATATCGACCAACTAACACAAAGGAGACACTCAATCGATTGATGCCGAATTGTTCAAAGCTGTCTTCAACTGCCTAAATATAGGTGGTTTCATCAATGATGTATAAATTCTATTATTGAATAATAATAGTCTAGTTTTTATATTTGATTTCCCAGGATGCCCCTGACATAATCACACAATGACCTTCCGAAAAAGGTTAAATGGATTTATCTGAAGCCTATAACTGAAGAAGAAAAAGAAAAAGAAATTCAGAAGATTATCAAAAGAAATTCAGAAGATTATCACTTCCAAATGTTTGTTGATGGGTCAAAAATGAATGAGGAGGTTGCAAGTGGTGTTTTCCTTCCTCACCTGAAAATTGCAATGGGGGAGAGATTATTTAATAATTTATCTATAATGTCTGCTGAGTTAAATGCCATAATCATGGCATTAGAACACCTTAAGCAAAACCAATCTTTGATTGAAAAATTGAATAATATTATCATCTATTCCGACTCTTTATCAAGCCTTGAGTTGCTGGCCTCAGCTCCTCAATATAAGTTGGACATTGACACTTATCATTGTCTCAGTATTATTGATAATCTTGCTTCAAGTGGCATAAACACTTACTTTCAGTACATTCCTAGCCACTCTGGCATAAGTGATAATCATCAGGTTGATGAAATAGCAAAAAATGCTTTAAATATTGACCAGCCAAGTGGGAGACCAATCCCAATTAGAGATATTTACCGATGGAGTCTATCAGATATTAATTTTAATAAGATTAATCCTATCCTTTCCCCCTTTCCCAATAAGTATCTTTCTAAAATTTATCATAGAATTCGTTCTGGAACAAATAGACTAAATTTCCTTGCATTCTCATATAAGTTTTCTAATTCAAGGGGTTCAATTTCCCTGTCCCCTCTTTGCAGGCATTGTAATATGAATAATGAAACAATTGACCATTGCCTATTTGAATGTAATATGCTGACGTCTGCACAACATACCTTGCTTTCTAAACTGTTAAAATACTTCAAACACCACAAAATCCCACGATCAGTCAAGAGCCTAGCCAACTATACCTGCACACAGAGCATAGAAATCGACATCTATCATCTTATATTTGAACTCCTAGAGTCGAAAGATCTGCTGAAAGATATCTGAATATATCTAATAAATATGAGGCAATCAAGCCAGTAGCTCTGTAGCCCACAGAGTGAAGCAGAAGGAAAAGGGCTAAATAGTTTTACTGAAAAGCCCGCCTGCTGTTAAATAGAAGAAGAAGATCAAAAGAGGGCTATGGAAGAGGGCTAAATAGTACCAACTGAATAGCCCGCCTGCTGTGAACAAGAAGAAGAAGAAGAAGATCAAAATTAAACTGAACTTTGAAGTTCCCGATTTTCCCCATTATGATTTATATTAGAAAATATGGAACTAAATAAGGTAATTCCTTGTTAGGGGAACAGACCACCCAGTTTTTTTTACCTTTCTTAATTTACTAAGCTAGGCTACCTAAAAGATTAACAAAGCCTAACAGGTAATGTGCATTTTAACTCTCTTTAAAAGTAGGCCTATACTGTTTACTTCCATCTCAAAGTGTCTTACCCTGCCCTCATGCCTAATGGAGCTTGATGAAGCTCTTGGCTAGGGTTATAGGCCTATACAAACATTTGCTGATTTTGTGTGTTTGTAGTTGTTTTTTATGAATAGGTGTTCCATAAGGTACTACTGTGGTGGCTGATCACTTTCAAAGGAAACAAATTAAGGTAAATTTTTGGCAGTTCATATTATTTACTTATGAATAAAGTAAGCATACCACTCAATGCCTTTTTTGTGCTGTTTCCAAATATAATAGGCTAATCATTTTTGTTGGAAATGAATTTTACGCCCACCCCTATGTATACCAATTCAGGGTATATATTTGCACATTAGGGGGAGGGGTGTTAAAGTTTAAACTTACCTCTCATATACATCAGAATTAAAATTTACCCCCCCCCCCCCCCTAATATGCAAATACATACCATGAATTGGTATATAGCCTAGCCTATAGGGGTGAGGGTAGAATTCATTTCTAACAAAAATGATTATTATATTTGGAAAGAGCATAAAAAAGGCATTAGCATTAATCAAACTTAACTTCTCATGTGGATTGCAGCTAATACTAAAGTAGGCCTACCTAAAAAGGTTTTGCTTGCCTTAGCTGGTTGGTATGATCCATTTAAAAGCTATTGGTGCTATTTTTTGGGGAGGAGGGTATGGACACAGTCTTTGTTGCCTGAGCATTGACTCAATTTTCCTTTTTAGTTTGCTCATGATCATAATCATATTTCTATGGAAACTTATGTTTCCAAATCTAAACTGTTATAATTTCATCATATTTTGTTTTATTAACCAAGCTTGACTTCTTCCACAAGTACCAGCTAATTGACAAGTACCTTAGAAATTAGGTCTTTGAGGATGGTAACCCTCTCAGAGCCCTTGGGGCAAGGGTTGTAAGCTATGCCCTGGGGCATATAAGGTTTTATAGATAGTGATGCTGTAAACTTCAAAAAGGGCTCATTCAATTGGAGCACCAGCCCTTCTAATGAAGGGCTTGTGCCCTTTTTAATAGTTGAAAGTGATTGGAGTACAACTAACACCACTCTCATACCCACCATTTCCCCATACACATCCAATCAAAATTTTGAGATAACCATTTTGTTTGATGTAGTGAACAAGTCTAGAAATTATGTTTTTGAGGATGACACTCCCCCCACAACCTTCAGGGCAAGGGTTTTAAGTTATGACCTGGGGGCATACAAGTTTTTTTTTTTAGAAAGTGTTGTTGTAGAAACTTCAAAAAGGAATCATTCAATTGAAGATTGAAATGGCTAGTGCCCTTTTTAATAGTCAAAAGTGATTGGACAGCAAGTAACCCCCCCTCCCCCCCTCAGGCCCACTGTTTCCCCAAACACAGCCAATAAAAATTTTGAGATAGCCATTTTATTCAGTGTAGTTGAAAGGTCTTGAAATTATGTGTTTGATCATGACAACCCCCTCACAGCCCTAAGGTCAAGGGTTGTAAGTTATGCCCTGGGGCAAATAAGGTTTTTACAGAACATGCTATCGTAGAAACTTCAAAAAGGGTTTATTCTATTTGATATTAAAAGTGTTAGTGCCCTTTTTAATAGTCGAAAATGATTGGAGGGCAAGTAACACCCCCTTCATGCTCATCATTTCCCTAAACACTTGCCACCAAAATTCTCAGATAGCCAGTTTGTTTAACATAGTTGAAAATTCTGGTTATTAGGTCTTTGAGGATGACAACCCCCTCACAGCCCTCAGAGTAAGGGTTGTTATTTATGCCCTGGGGCATATAAGGTGTTTATACAAAGCGTTAACGTAGAAGCTCAAAAAGGGCTCATTTGATTAGAAATTGAAAGGGCTAGTGCCCTTTTTAATAGTCAAAAGTGATTGGAAAGCTTGACATTTTTATAGTAAAGATCGATGTGGGTACAATGTATTATTATTTTTTCCTTTTTTTTTTGTTTAGCCCAGGGCACTTTGTACTGAAGGTGTTCTCTTATGAACTTCAAAAAGGGCTCATTTGATTGCAAATAGAAAGGGCTAATGCCTGTTTTAATAGTCAAAAGTGATTAGAGGGCAACTAGTCCCCCTCCTATGCCCACCCTCCCATTTGCCCATTATGTTTAAAAACTATATGTTGCCTTGAAATTAAATCAAAATGCACTGTGTTAATGCTAATTCCCAATAAGGCATCTCAGCTGTATCCCAAGAATGACTGAGGATATTATGTTCAAACTTTTAAGGCTACTTCTGCTCTCAAAATTTAACCAAATCAAAATAGCGCAAGTGTATCCAAACTATCAAAGAAAGTAAACAGATTTTTTTTGCAGATGGTATCAAGTTTTCTATTTCAGGTCAGCTAGAGGAGGTATGAAACTAAATTAAACACTACTATTTGTGTCCAGATTTTTAAAAGGGTGTATGTTGTTAAAAATTGTTGAAAGTTTTTCTCCAGCATACAAATAGCAGGCCAAACTATAAAGTCTTAAAAAGAACAAAAAGATCTAAAAAATTATTTTCTTTTTTCCTGAAAAGACTATGTGAATATAAAAAAAACAGAAATTAACTAAAAAAAACTTTTTTCACAAAATAAGTTTTTCAAAGAAAAGTAAAGAACTCCATTAAACCAAAAATGGGCAAAAATAAAATCAAATAATCTACCAAGTGTGAAACTACCACAAATCAGCATTGATAAATAAATGAAACCCAAAACAAATAGAAATTACAATAAATAACCAAGTCAAACTCAAAACAAGCAGAAATTAACATGAGTAGGGCTCAAAACCCCTATGCCTTCCCAATGCCATGACATAATTTACACTTAACTGAAAAAAAATACAAATGAATGTACATTGTCAGTTTAATGAACATATACTGATATTTAGTAATCAAAATGTTAATATTATTTGATTTATTAAAGTTATAAAAGTAAAAAACATTTACAAAGATGCTGTAAATTACGTAAGTGTTATTTACAAGTCATTAGGATCCTTCAACTCCGTATGTGTTCACAGTGGTTTCCTCCGTTATTCCGAAGGAAAAGTAGCCAACAAAGATGAATTGCTTGGGGGCTGCTGCCTGCTCGGTCGAATTGGGTTCCTGCATCAACAATATCCTCTTTTAGGACATCACTTGTTCTCTAAAGAGTTCCACAAACAGATACAAAACTGGAACTTATGTTTTGCTTTAGCTTCATTCAACATAAGAAATGAGCAAACAAAATCTAGTCATAATGTTTTCAGCTTCAAAATAGCTGGACGAATTTATCACAAAATCAATTTAGCACAAAATCACAAACCACTGAAGGTCATTTTGAACTGTATTCATATGGCCAAATGTACCAGAAAACTCAGTTTTGTCTGAACAGTTGCAACATTGAAACTTAAAACAAACACAAATTATTATGCATATGAGAGGGTTACTTCTCCACAACACCTTGCTTTTTACACTAAAGTTTTTTAGTACTTAAAAAAGCTTCTTAATAAACGCTTCTTAAAAAAGATACGCTTCTTAAAACGCTTAAAGATACGCTTCTTAAAAAAATAAACGCTTCTTAAAACGCTTCTTAATAAAAGCTTCTTAAAAAAGCTTCTAATAAACAAACATTGTGTTTCAGGAGTTATTCTTAAAGGATTGGGAAAGAATTCAAACTTAGCATAAAGAGTGAGGTGTTGTGGAGGAGTACCCCCATTTTATACTTAATAATCTCTTTTTGTTTTAAGTTTTAATGTTAATCCTTACTATCAGTTGAAAAAAATTGTTTTTTTTTATATAATTTCTGATTGTTTTTAGATAATGCCAGGAAATCCAGCTACTCTTCCATGGGAAAAATACCTCCTCTCCAAGGATTTATTCTCTAGATAATTCAATCCTGGTGAAAATTTACCCCAGACAATTACCCTTTACATCTCTGTACATAAAATTGAGATGAAAAAGAGAAAGCAATACATTGGAAGAATTTTGTATAGGAATTTTGACAAATTTCCCCTGAAAAATTCCCTCCCCATGGAAAATTCCACCAGCAGAAACCCCCCCCCCCCTGAAAAATGTATGCACATTTCCCAATAACAAATACTATATGTAAAAAATAGGCAAATTTTATAACATAAAAACCTATCCCCAGGGGCTGTGGGAGGGTAAAGATATCCCCAAAGGCATTGTTATTTGGCCTTAAAACTATGGTAAACAAAATGGCTATCTCAAAATTTTTAACAGACAAATTTGAGAAAAAAGGGTGCAAGAGGGGGCCTAGTTGCCCTCCAATTTTTATGGTCACTTAAAAAGGGTACTAGAACTTTTAATTTTCATTTGAATGAGTCCTATCACAACATTCTAGGACCAGTGGGTTGATATGACCCCCCCCCCCTGAGAAAAAACAAATAAATATGCATCCATGATCTTTCTTCTGGCAGAAAGTACAAAATTTCACATTTTTTCAGATAGGTGCTTGAAAATTCTATAGTAGGGTTATCTGATACACTGAATCTGATGGTGTGATTTTCATTAACTTATATATTTGAAACCAGCCTAAAACTCAGATTCTTTTTATATATCTAGTAGTATCATATATATTATATATATTGGATACTATTGAGCTGGGTCATTCCTTACTTACAGTTTGTTACCACAAACTGTTTGATGACATTATCAAAAATTGGTAAGCTAACCAAAAAACTGATCAGCTAACACTTAAATGCCTATAAATATATACATTCTTTTATTTAATTAAATCCATGCAGGTCCATGCTTCAGAGGGTGGGGTATTTATACATTTGGGCTGAACGATTCTTCTCCTTATTTTGTTCGAATTATGTCCCAGACCCTCCCAGAAAAGAATGTGATTGAAGAGGGCCATTTTTTTCAGAAATAAATATTCTGACCCATCTCTTGAGATTTAAGATCTGCACCTATTTTGAGGAAAGCGGGAGAGACTTTGATGAGTGTCCTGTCTCAAAAGCAAAGTGTGTCCACAACTACTATTCTGCATGCATGTCCTAATGTGTAAAAAGAGCAATAAAACAAGTGTAAAACTAATATAACTGTATACATAGTAAAATTGTGTATGTATTTATTATCATATGTTTATGTATGTGTGTCACTAATGGCTTGTTTTCCAGTGGCTCATTTGCCAGGCTTAAATAGATTTGGCACTCACAGAAGTTCTTAAAGTGGCTAAATTTTTTAGTCTTCAACAGTAATGTCCTCCTAGTTATGTTGTATGGAAGCAAATGCTGGAAGTTTGGTCAGCAGCAAGAGAAGAGACTTCAAGCCTTCTAGAACAATTGTCTGCAAAGAATTCTTAATGTAAACTGGGCACAACATGTCTCAAACCAGACAATAAACCATATTACTGGGCTAAGTCATCAACATGATCAGGACCCAAAGAAGGAAATACTTGGGACATGTTGTACAAATGAAAGACAACTGAACACCAAAGTCGATCCTCCAGTGGCAAACAGTGGGAACATGGCAAAGGGGAAGACCAAAGAACACAGTGTACTGAACATACCAGAGGGCCCTTATCAATGCAAATATGTCCATACAACCCCATTGAAAAGATGTTATGGCAGCAGCCCATTCAAGGGACAACTGGCATCTCTTCATTTATGCCCATTATGTGCCCCTGGGTGCCTCCAGGGGCACAGGAGGATCTAAGGTCTAAGGTAAGACCTTAGGTTTTACCTAAGGTCCTTAGACCTAAGGTTAGACCTTCTAGCCTACAAGTTATTGAAGGCTAACTCTCCCACCATTATTCCCTACTGTTGGTATCAACTCAAGAACTAGAGGTCATCTCCTGAAACTTGTCAAGCAGTCTACAATATCTAGAGTCAACACTCAATTCTTTTCATCACAAATTGTCAACAGCTGGAAAAAACTATCTAATGAAACAGTTATTACTGAATCCATTGATGTTTTCAAATGAAGGCTGGGTGCTGAATAGTCCTCCAGAGAGTGTAAACTCAATTGGAATTCTACTGGTCATGCAACAGCACCTAGTCACTCAAGAATTTTGTATACAACACAAGTTTTCATTCTGGAGCTCTACAGGAAGAAATCCTTAGATTGCTTTTAGCTGCAATTTAAGGTAAGGTGTCACTAGAACTAGGCTATACACTTTAAAGCGAGATTTTGCTTCATTCTGTCTCTTGAGTTTTATCTAACCAAGTGATTTATATTTTAGTGATTGAAAATTATAATATCTTCAATAAACATGGAAAATGTACATTATCAAGTCTGAACTAAATGTACATAAGCACCAAAGAAAGTGATATTTAATTTTAGGATTTCATTTTAGGTCATTGATATTGATCCTAATGATTTACCACTGGATTATTACTCTGCTGAAAGTGACTTGGAAGTTTCTAGCTCAATAGCAGAAAGTGCAAAAGATGATGTGGACAGCTCAGGGGATGAATTGACATACTTCTCTGACAAGGAATTGCTTAATAGACAAAGAATTCAAAGTGATAGTGACTTACAGATTGCAAAAAATTCCGTCAAACCCAAGTTTGATTTTAAATCTGACCCAGAAACTGTACCTCCCAGAAGTCTACTAAAAAAGAGACTAAAGAAACGAAGCGAGAGAAAGAAATTCTCCAGTGTTTCAGACAATATAATTTCTAGTTCAGATGATGAATTTGAAGTTAACAGCTGGGAAGATGAAAGAATTTCTTGGAAAAAAATCTCATCAAGTAAGCAAAATTGACAGTGCAAGAATTTTTTTTTTTTTAATGACAATCATATAGTCATGTTGCTTGCTAGATTTTCAAATCAATGATCTTACTTTCAAGAAAAATCATCAAATTAGATTTTCAAAGAAGCACATACATTCAAAGGGGATATTTTTTTAAAATATCCCTGACATATACTATGGCACTGCTTAAAATCAATTGTGAGATCAGTCAATTTGGGAGGATGTTTACCTGATTTATTTGTCTATAAAAAATGGTATCATACAGGAATACCATATAAAACTAATACATAACAAAGAACTGTTTTGTAATAATTAATATGTGCTAGTTAAGAAGATAATCATGAGTTAATAAAGGTAATGTAAAAAACACAGCACTGGACTTTACAGTCCCTACTGGTGGTGCTGATGTCTGTTTCTGGGCCTTTAGCCAGGAAGGGTCAGCCATCCTGTGCTTTCACACACCCTTCCTGTTGACCTTCCCCAGATATCTCCAGGTACCAATTTAGAGCTGGGTCAACTCTGGCTGAGCTTAAAAATTGGATTGTTGACCCCTGTTCCAATTCAAATAACCAACACCACCAGGACTCAAGCCACACAGACAAAGGATTTTAAGCATTATTTTCATTCTTGAGTACAGTTGGATGCTTGGATATGAATGGAGGATTTATATTTCCATGTAAATTCCCAGGCTAGAATCCAGAAAATGAATGAGAAACTCCACAAGGGAGCTCTTTCTGAAGAATGAATGAAGTGACTGGACACTTCAATAGGATGTTTCTAATTGTTTCTAAATTGCTAAGCTAATTTCAAAAATGGCAATATACTTATAACAGTTCCATTTCTTAGGAAATTTAACATATCGACAAGCTCATACCTGCGCACAAGGTGTTGAAGGGAGGGGGATATCACCTCACCCCAAAGATAGATGTGAATGGTCCAGTCTTGTCAGAATTGGGTGATTTTGATCTAAAAATAAACTTCTTTTTTTAACATGAGTAAGCTGTGTTGGATCAAACAATTTAATTAATTTCTCTGGTTCAGGAACAAACCTTTTCTTTAAGAAATATTTTGGTTGAAATAAGCTATTATGCCTCTTCTAGAACTGCAATTAGTTTTAGATACTGGGCATCTTTACAGCGGTGCATTTGTTTTTTAAAACAATATTCTATATAAAATTGTCAAAATTTGATTTTGTTGAATTTTTTTTTTTTACATAGTTTTTAAGCTGGAATTTAATATATACTCTTTGAAAAATTATGTCTGTTCACCAAAGGAAAATACACAGCTTTTTTTTCAGAATTTTGAATGAAAGCCTTCAATGTTCTATTTCAATGGATTGGTTTTTGTAGAGACATGGACAAGACTGTATTTTTATATCATTTGTATTATAGGGGGGATTTTTATACAAAGTCTTTATACAGCCATTATATCATCAAAAACTATATATTTTCCATTAAATATACACATTTTGAAAAGTAGATGTTGTTTAAGGCTAGCCATAATTGGTACAAAATGTATGAGTATCCCAAACCTCAAATACTACTTGTCCTAGCTATATGTAGGCTATCATAAGCCAAAATGAAGCCACATTATTGATCTACATTTTAATTCTTATATGTTTTTCTTATTTTTTAAACTCTAAATCATAAAGGTAGCCTAAAAAATCAGCAAACTCAGGTTTTGCTCTGGTGTAAAACAAAAAAATTATCAGATGTACCTATTAGCTTTGAGAACAAGAATATTTACTATGGTAGTGTACCCGTTACTGGCCAGCTACAATTCACTGATACTATCTTATTGACATTGTCTATTATCAGTCATTAACAGTTTATCATTTGTTATTGGTATTTTTTTGTGGTTTTTACTGGTAAGTGCTGCTGCAATGACAACATTTACCTTTTACTTTGGGGGATTTAAAAATTAGATAGCAACATTTTTTATATAGAAAATGTACAGTATATTACTTTTATAATACATAAGCCCGGTAGACACACGGTTAGGCTACAGAGCTGGTTTGTAATGGAATCCAGTAAAAAAAAATTGCTGATGCCTTGAATCACCAGTTTACATCAGTATTCACACCCACAGACACTGCCCCCTCCCAACACCACCACACTACGTAATTAACGCTCTAGTGTCTTCAATAATAGTGGATAAGGCTGAGCTTGAATCTCGCTTTAAAATGGTTATTCCAAATTAGTCAGTTGGGCCAGATGGCATTCATCCACAACTATTAAAGAGAGCTCATGCCCAATTAGTACTGCCACTCTCAGGGCTCTTCCAAAATTCTATTGATGCAAGTCATATCAATGGACTGGATAGTTGCCCATATCTTGCCAATACACAAAGGAGGAGACAGGAGCAAAACTTCCAATTATTGGCCAATCAGTGTTACCTCTGTGCTGGGAAAATCCTAGAAGGTATTGTTAATGCAGCTGTTCTCAAACATTTGGTAACAAATAACCTTCTATCAAAACAACAACATGTATTCCAACCAGCTAGATGAGTCAAGGCAAATCTGGTTTATTCATACAATCACATAACTGAGCTTCTTGACTAAGGTCTCCGAGTGGACATAGTTCTGCTAGACTTTGCTAGAGACTTGAATAAAGTCTGTCATCAAAGGCTCCAGCTGAAACTGAAGGCAATTGGAATTGAAGAGGGTGTCGTGGACTGTATGTCTTTCTTGAAGGGAAGAAAGCAGTAGGTCAGAGTTTTTGAGGAAGGTGGTACAGCTTACTATTCTGAAATAGCAGAGGTCTTAAGTAGGGTGCCTCAAGGAACTGTTTTGGTGGCTACACTCTTCAATGTTTACATTAACGACGCTCCAAGAACCGTTACAAATAAACTTAGCTTGTATGTCAATGACTTGAAACTTATTGGTCCTGTTGATACACAGCATGGTATGGCCTCAATACAGTTAGATCTAGACAACTTTTGCAAATGGGCTGATATATGGAGGCTTGAGTTTAATATGGAGAAGTGCAAGGTTCTCCATTTTGGAAGGAACAACCAACAATGGCAGTACTCAGTGTCGTCAAATGCTGGTATGATATAGTAGATTTCCAAGAGTACCTCAGAAAGAGATTTGGGGGTCGTTGTAGATGACGACCCTAAATTCAACTGCCACACCCAAACTGAGCTTGGTGAGACCAAGATTGGAGTTTGGAATGTGTGTTGCCATGCCAATCAATAAAACAGACCAGATGGCTCTCGAATCTGTCCAAAGACGGGTGACAAAATGTGTAAAGGGCCTCAAAGATAAAGATTATACATGCCAACTGCAGAGCCTTAAGATGCTAACTCTAACATATCGTCGATAAAGAGGTGAGATGATAATGACATACAAGCTGCTCCAGTTTGACAACAAAGACATGTTCAAGCCTGTCCAGTCGTCAAGTACCAGAGGTCATTCCGTGAAGCTGTTCCTCAAGCATGCCATGACAAGAAAAAAGAAACTATCTCTTCTACAACTGCATGATAAATCTGTGGAATGGTCTAGGCAAGCATCACTAGCAAGTGCGATTTAAGGTAATTTAAGGTAAGCTAATAAATAAAGACATATATTTCTTAAATTCTAATAGATCACTCTTCCCAATATATTTATTTAAAGCCATAGCCATGGTTTTAGGTTCTAGTAACTAGTATATTGTCTTATTTATAAATCCGCTCAATATATTTAAAGAAAGAGGGGGGGGGATATTTCCTAGAAAAATTCTTTCATGAGAAGTGTCATGTTTTCCATAATATTAATAGAAGCTTTAGCTCTTCACTTCGTTTCCTCATGTGTTTACACATGTATATTCTATATAATTAACTTTAACCATTTTTATATAACCGTTTAGAGCCCGAGTTAGAATTTTTGGATTTTACTGATTGCTAGTTATTCAAAAATATGTCTTTTAGGCAAGATTGATGCAGAAAAGGCTGAGAAAATCAAGAAAGCTTTGAGGGAAAACCCAGTAAATTTAGACTACTTAAGGAATGCTGCTAGAAGCGAAGGCGGTCTTTTAACTGGTTTGTTGATTTTCTTCTCACTTTTGAAGAAAACTTGGTATTTGTACTAAAACACAAAGAAGTATGTTCTGTGTTGTTTATATCATCTAAACTAGGCTTTCTTAAATGGAATTATATAGAACCCTAGTGCTCTGTAGAAGATCCTAGAGGCTGCAGAGGGATAGAGAAAGTCCCTTTCTTATTAGTTTGCTTTTTTAAATTGTGGCTCATTGACACTGAATTTTGAATCCGGGAATTTGAACTCTACAGCCCTAGGGGCGTGCACTTGGAGTACAAAAATTCAGTAGCCATTTCATATCTATATTTGGTAAAAATCAAAAGCTTAAAGCAGAAGTTGCTTTTTATGAGATGAATTACTGATTGAAAAATCAAAATTTTTAGGACTCGCCAAAAGGTGGTCTAAATCTTGGGGTCAATTAAAACAGTCTTTTAGGAAAAAAAAATCAGAAGACTGGATCACAGGGATTAGGAGGCATATCTCAATATAGAGAATAGTATTTTATTTAAAACAGCATTGCCTGTTAAATAAAGAAAAAAATCTTGAAAAGGAGCTAGGAAGAAAGATATGTCAAGCAGATCAAATGCAGATTTGTTCACAGATAGTAACTGGAAAGAGAGTTATTAACTGGTTTTGTTTGAACTAGCATATTTGCTTTAATTAGAATGTGTGTGGGGGGGGGGAGTGAACCTTTTAAATGACTTCATATTGCTCTACACTCCTCTGTAGATGTGTATTCTTTCTTTTCATCTGAATTAAAGTACTTTTGTTGTAAACGTGAAAATACCTGACACTAAACATGTCTTTTTTAGTAGCTTTAGAGCACTGTAGAGAAATATAAACAGTACGATCATCTCCTATCTCAACAATTAAACAAAGCTGGACCGGGATACTGCTACTCCAGAGAACATAAACCAAGAGAAACATAACCGACATGTATGGCTGTAATAAGACAAAAATGTAAAGATAATATTGGTTTAAGAATGGAAAGAAAAACAAAGAATAAATTTATATAGATAATCAAGGTAAAAATAAGTTGTATTTGAACAACGCCATAACGTGATGACATTTGATTAAAAAATTTGGCACTTTGCATTGATATTTCTGTTTTATAGTTTTATCAGTTTTTTCTCAAAGGGAAATTATGTGATCAGCATGAATGCAGACTTGCAGCTAAATTAAATTTAATTGCTTCCTTTTTTCACATATATTTATTGATATTGGTTTTTATTGTCTGTAGTACTGAGGAGCTCATTAAGGAGATAATCAAATACTAGTTTTTAAAAATTTTGCCTCTTAGTTGAAAAAAGGAGAGGTGGGGCAATACCCCCTCCCTCTGGATCCAAACATGCCCTGGACAAACCAAAGTTTGATTAGCAGATGACAATAAACTTGGTAACTAGAATGATTAAATAATTCTAAATAATCCTTATACAATTCTGAAGCATTCCAAGCTTTATTGGTAACTTGCACGTAACCCGAAACTGGAAAGATAATGAAAAGAATCGTGAGGGTAAACTTAATGAGTCATAAAAAGTGCTTTCTGATGAGAAGTTTTACGTAATTTGCAACTTCGTAGCAGAATATTTATAACAATAATAACAACAGACAATACTTTATATTCTTCTTATAACACAAACACAGTTCTTTTCATGTTCTTCTATTTTCTGAAAACTCATTAAGAATTTCAGGAAAAAAAGTTCTTAACAGGCGTTTGGCATTGTTTTGAATAGGTCAATTCCACCAGTTATTAAAAAAAAAAGGTCCTACATCAAATTTCGAAGGACATTTTTATGGCCCAAAAAAGAGTATAAAAGAGGAAACATTCAAGGGAATATTTTTCCTTGCCAAGAAGAAAAAATTTTGACGCTCCATGGCGCAAAAGTACTATCTAAAATAAAACCACAGATTATTGTGAAACATAATAAATAATCTGTGCTATAACTATTAGGTTGCACCTTTGTGGTAAAATATTGTCTGGCAAATTTCGAATAGTCCCGCCACCTCGTGGATCCCTCTCCTACTATTTATGAAATTCTGGCTATTTCCCTGTTGCTTCTTTGATCAGAAGTTAGCACTTGAAGTTTCCGCATTTGCTAAAATTTAATCCCAATTCCCCTTTTAGAAATCATGGATCCACCATTCAGTCAAATCATAAGTCATACCTGTGAGATGGGACAGTAGTGAACCACTTCGCCGGCTCACCCCCTTTGTTTCTGCTTTCGAAATCATAAATAATAGAGGGTCGCACCATTGCCTTAAGTTGATTGAGGAACTGAGAAATTTACAATGGATAGCTTAAATATAGGAAATGGGAGGAGCTTTTATACGCGTCGAGACTGTAGTAGACAGATATTTACTGTTTATATGTCTCTACAGTGCTTTAGAGTGTAGAACAGTGTCAGCTTTTTGATTCTGTAAAAATATTTGTAACCTGTCAATGCACCAACTATATGTACTTTCCTACTAACGACTTGTAGCTTATGCATAGAGTGGTTGATTCCAGCATATACAGCATAACCAGAAATGTGACCTAGGGAAGGACCTAAGCTCCATATTTGTTAGTGGAGGCTTTTCCTGACTTTTGTGTAGTGCTCCCTATATTAGGCTAAAAGAAAAGTAAAGAATGAGGTTAAACTTTACAATGACGATAAAATATCCTGTATAAAAGAGTGGCTCTTACCCCCTCAACCTTTCGCTCTGTATGCTATTAAATAAAATAAAACCAAGCTTTTGTTTAACTGGAATTAAGGAGCTACATTAAAACTCAAAACAAAGAGAAATTGTTCCGTATATAAAAATGTTACCCCTTCCCCCTCTCAACACCTTGCTCTTCACGCTAAAGTCTTTAGCACTTTAAAAAAATAGCCCTTGTGTTTCAGAAGTTGCTCTTTAAAAAAATGGGACAAACAGTCAAACTTTAGCGTAAAGAGCAAGGTATTGAGGAGGGAGACAACCCCTTCATATACGAACTAATTTATGTTCGTTTTGAGTTTTAATGTTGCTCCATGCTTTTGGTTGAAAACAACTTTTTTTAAATTAAATTTCTGATCGTTTTTCAAAAAATAGGGGTAAAACTGGCTCACCCTCCATAAAAAATTCCCTCCTCTCACGGAAAACTCCTCCGTATAAAGTTCCTCGCACATAGAATACACCACCACCCCTGTAAAATTCCTTCTGGACAATTCCATCCTTGCTGAAAATCCCTTGCGTGAAAATCCCCTACCATAAAATTTCTTGTGGACGATTCAGCCTGAAATAAAGTCTCCTTAGCATACTTTGATATGAAAAACGAATTTCTAATCGTTTTCCTGATCACTCCAGAAATCCCCCCCTTCCGTGGAAATATTTCTTGGAAATCCAAACCCACCGAGAATTTCCCGACTTCCCTCGTACTTCCCAATAACAAATACTATAGGCTATGCATACAATGGGCAAATTTCATAACTTACAACCCTGTGAGCTGTGGGGGGTCATATTACCCTGAAAGGCATATTTATTGGGGTTTTCAAATATGCTGAACAAAAGGGCTATCTCAAAATTTTGACTGGATGACTGTGGGGAGAAAAGGGGTGTTGGGGGGGGGGCTAGTTGCCCTCCAATATCTTTGGTTGCTTAAAAAGGGCACTAGAACTTTTAATTTCCATTCAAATGCACCCTCTCCCAATCTTCTAGGACCATTAGTTCGATACCATCACCCCTGGAAAACAACATAGAAATTAATTTTTGTTCGAATGCATCGTCTCCCTATCTTCTAGGCCATTAGTTCGATACCATCACCCCTGAAAAAAAAACGTCGATGAACTTTACTTTCTTCTGGCAAAATATGCAAAATTCCACATTTTGTATATAAGAGCTTGAAACTTTTACAGTAGGGTTCTCTGATATGCCGAATCTGATGTTGTGATTTTCATTAAGATTCCTTGACTTTTAGGGGGCTTTTCCCCCTTTCTTCAAAAATCAGGCAGATTTTTTCAGGCTTGTAGCTTTTGATGGGTAACACTAAACTTGACGAATCTTATATATATGGTATCAGCATAATAAACCAATTTTTTGGAGTATATTGATACCAAAATTCTGTTTTTTAGTTTCGATTACTACTGAGCCGAGTCGCTCCTTAATTCGTTACCACGAACTGTTTGAAACTAAAGACAAGACTATTGCTCTTCATAAAAAAAAAATTATGAGTCATTATATTTAGCCAAATGGCACTTGGCAAGTGATTTATTTACGGATTGTCTTTCACAACATCTCAACTATAAGAATGATTATTTGAAACAAGTGCAAAGTAAGCTCTTTTATTCTTGAAATAGGGCTCTAAAATGTTTTAATTGAAAACTTTTGTCATATTGTTCTTGTGCAAGACCATTTGTTCTTAAAGAACTGAGAGAAAAAGTCGGTTTAGCGTAAAGAGTGAGAGGTTGAGGGATTAGGAACTCCCTATGTTATAATATAATTTCAGTTAATTTTTAGTTTTTATGTTGCTCTTTGCCTTCATTTCATTTTTTTAATTCTGTTCGTTTTTAATTTCATGTTCTGTGTAATCTAAATATGAGGGCAGCTCCTGCCCCAAACGGCTCTTGGCTTTCCATCTGATATTAACTTATCCATAAGAATGCTTCAAAATTGAAATCATCCCTGAAAAAGTGACCAACTAAAGGATAACCTAGACAGTCAATCATTTTGATCAAAAGCTTCCGTCAGTCAATTGATTAAAACACGATTGACCATCTAGGAACCGATTGAGTCATTCAACTTTCTATCAATCACCGTCATCACTTGACTCAAGCGTCAAACAGGTTCCTAAATGTTCAATCATGCTTTAATCAATTGATTGGTGGAAGCTTTTGATCAAAATGATTGACCGTCTTGGGTGTCCTTAAGGTTTTTTGGAGGTCTTTAAATCTACCATTAACTCTTTTTGATTCTTTTTTACATAAAAAAAACTATTGCACAACGCCATGCAATTTTCAATATACAGTATATTTATCCTAGTGAATCTCCCCAGTTGCCTAATGCCCTATTCGCAATGAAACATGACTAATATCAAGGTTTAACTAGTGCTAATTTGAGACAATCAGAATTTTTGTTGAGTTTTTCAGTCAATCAAAATTCTGGGAAAATTTTTCCCAGATTGCATCATTGCAATCTGGGCCGCATTGCATCAGCTTCCACTGTCTTTGCACAGCCGTGGAAGCTGCTATGGAAGAGGAAGGAAGTCCACCGAAAAACAAAAATTCGTGTTTACGATGCCCTAGTCCGATCGGTCTTACTGTACGGCTGTGAGACGTGACCCTTAAAAGTCACCGAGGCACACGCCCTCAACACTTTTGCAAAATTCCAAAATTCCACATTTTGTATATAAGAGCTTGAAACTTTTACAGTAGGGTTCTCTGATATGCCGAATCTGATGTTGTGATTTTCATTAAGATTCCTTGACTTTTAGGGGGCTTTTCCCCCTTTCTTCAAAAATCAGGCAGATTTTTTCAGGCTTGTAGCTTTTGATGGGTAACACTAAACTTGACGAATCTTATATATATGGTATCAGCATAATAAACCAATTTTTTGGAGTATATTGATACCAAAATTCTGTTTTTTAGTTTCGATTACTACTGAGCCGAGTCGCTCCTTAATTCGTTACCACGAACTGTTTGAAACTAAAGACAAGACTATTGCTCTTCATAAAAAAAAAAATTATGAGTCATTATATTTAGCCAAATGGCACTTACAAGTGATTTATTTACGGATTGTCTTTCACAACATCTCAACTGTAAGAATGATTATTTGAAACCAGTGCAAAGTAAGCTCTTTTATTCTTGAAATAGGGCTCTAAAATGTTTTACTTTAAAACTTTTGTCATATTGTTCCTGTGCAAGACCATTTGTTCTTAAAGAACTGAGAGAAAAAGTCGGTTTAGCGTAAAGAGTGAGAGGTTGAGGGATTAGGAACCCCCTATGTTATAATATAATTTCAGTTAATTTTTAGTTTTTATGTTGCTCTTTGCCTTCATTTCATTTTTTTAATTCTGTTCGTTTTTAATTTCATGTTCTGTGTAATCTAAATATGAGGGCAGCTCCTGCCCCAAACGGCTCTTGGCTTTCCATCTGATATTAACTTATCCATAAGAATGCTTCAAAATTGAAATCATCCCTGAAAAAGTGACCAACTAAAGGATAACCTAGACAGTCAATCATTTTGATCAAAAGCTTCCGTCAGTCAATTGATTAAAACACGATTGACCATCTAGGAACCGATTGAGTCATTCAACTTTCTATCAATCACCGTCATCGCTTGACCCAAGCGTCAAACAGGTTCCTAAATGTTCAATCATGCTTTAATCAATTGATTGGTGGAAGCTTTTGATCAAAATGATTGACCGTCTTGGGTGTCCTTAAGATTTTTTGGAGGTCTTTAAATCTACCATTAACTCTTTTTGATTCTTTTTTACATAAAAAAAACTATTGCACAACGCCATACAATTTTCAATATACAGTATATTTATCCTAGTGAATCTCCCCAGTTGCCTAATGCCCTATTCGCAATGAAACATGACTAATATCAAGGTTTAACTAGTGCTAATTTGAGACAATCAGAATTTTTGTTGAGTTTTTCAGTCAATCAAAATTCTGGGAAAATTTTTCCCAGATTGCATCATTGCAATCTGGGCCGCATTGCATCAGCTTCCACTGTCTTTGCACAGCCGTGGAAGCTGCTATGGAAGAGGAAGGAAGTCCACCGAAAAACAAAAATTCGTGTTTACGATGCCCTAGTCCGATCGGTCTTACTGTACGGCTGCGAGACGTGGCCCTTAAAAGTCACCGAGGCACACACCCTCAACACTTTTGAACACAGATACCTGAGAAGCAGCTTGTGGTTACGACTCAGGTACTGAATCCCAAATACGATCACCCGCCAACAATTGTGACCAGAAGCACGACACCACATCTATCATTCAACGCCGCCACCTGTCCTGGTTCGGCCATGTTTTCCAAAGACCGGCCAAGACTTTTACAAATCAAAGCCTACTCTTCAAACCCGCACCTGATTGGAGGAAAAGACATGGAGGAAAAGCCAAAACTTGGGTCAGCACCGTCAAATCAGGCCTCAAGTCGATTAGCAGATTCTGCAGACATGGTCGCAGATGGGACCCTTCATGGCTTGAAATTATCGCCCCACTAACCCAAGACCGTGACCTGTGGAATTCAACAGACTGCCAGATCCTGTCGCCAGGGAGAGCTACATAGCTTGTGTCCTGATCCAAGTACAAGTAAATACTTGGATATGTTTATTTTAGGGACTTATGCACCAGACTGTGGCAATATAGTCTCTGAAACTGGAAGGTATTTATATTGTCTTGCAAAAGTTCTTAGTCAATTGGCTGCCTGAAAATTTTCTGTTGATAGAATTTGGACTCTTGTTGGGCCAAAACATTTGTTTGTAGCATAAAATGGCAGAAATTGACACTTTTGGGTGGAGAGTTCTGTAACTTTTTGACTAAGTATATAGCTTGTCAACAATTTTAAACCAAGTGACTACCTCAGAACTTTCTCTTGATAGCGTTCTGGCACTGTTTGGGCCAGAAACTTTGATTTGGTCTACGAATTGGTATAAATTAACACTATCCTGCAGAACGATACGTTTTGCTGCTTAAAAAGGACACTAGAACTTTTAACTTTCGTTTAACTGTGCCCTCGTTCAATATCATAAAACCGTGCCTTTGATAAGATCCTCCTTGGGGAAAGAAACAAAAACAAACAACTAAATAAAACTTATCTGTTGCCAAATTTTTCGGGAAAAATGCAAACTTCTGTGTTTTTGCATGCAAGAAATTGAAAAGTTTCTTGGAAATGTTGAATATGAGGGTAAAATTTTTATCAAAATTGTGACGCTTTTAGCAGTATTTTCCCCATTTTAAAAAAAAAGAAAGTCCCTAAGTTTTTCAAGATAATCTTAACCTTATTGAATTTTGTATATTTAGAATCACTGTAAAATGGAGAATTTTTTGATAAATTTATCTTTATCAAAATTTGAGTTTTTAGAGCTTTGGTTACTATTGGCACATGTCCCTCCTTTCTTTCAGTTTAGTCCCAAAACCTGTTTGACTTATACAAATATTTTGATCTAAAAAAAGGAGAAACATAACGGTAACGGCAGCTATGCAAATGCACATTTTAAAGCTCCAGTTTGGATTTTTTCACTCACTTCCTTTGTCGAAAACTAAAACGGACACTAAAATCAGAAATATCCGAAGGGTTACATATGCCAAAACGACACCTTTTTTTTAAAGCGTCAAACCCCCTGCCTCCATGGAAAATTGTCTGATCCTCCTTATCTAAGATTGGGACTGTGACCATCGTAAGCAAAATGCTGGGAAGAAGGATACAACATTCTTCTAGAAATAGACTTTTTTTTTAAGCCATTAGACCCTTCCTCCGCCAGGGAATCATTTTTGGGATCTGTTTCCATTGAATGTTTAATCTACTTCCAGCTATATTTCTGTCCCGAAGGAGTTTTAATAATTTAATATCACCTTTTTTGTTATTAAGAAAAGAAATAGCCTATAGGGTTGTGAGTTTGAGTCACACTGATCGAATATGTCTCATAACAACTGTTTATATTATAGACATTCCAATAAGAAATAATCTATGAGAAAAAGCAAATTTTCCTTAGGTAGAGCAATAAAGACCTCAGTTTTATTTTTCGTTTATTTTATGACCTTGCGGTTTATTTCTTTTATTATAGATGAAATACGACGGAAAGTTTGGCCTCGACTTGTTGGTTTAAAGGAATTTGGCAATCGGCGGAAAAGAAATCTTGCAGAAATTGAAACTCATGTGTACTACCATCAGGTTGTACTGGATGTTACTAGAGTCTTAGAAAGGTTCCCTCCAGGTAAAAATAAGGGTGTAGAATATTTAATATAAATACCTGCTATGTAGCTTGAATTGTCACTAAGAAAAGTAGAATAGGAAACAGAGACTTGGAAACAAAAGTAATGTCCAAGTAATATTATATTAGGCTAGATTTTAATCGCAGAGATGTTGGCTAATTATAACCGTTAATTAATTTTAAACTTGTAGTGGTTTATCCCAACAGAAAATACTGAAGTATTGATGTATTTCTCTCATTATAGCTCTTGAAAGTTGGATTGATCCCCATTTTTTGTACAGCTTACTGTTTGAGATACGGTCAGTCAGTCGGGTACCCAAGACAATCCCTAGGTAGTTTTTTTGGGAAACATCTAGCAAATCCCCCTCCGTTCTTCCGAGCGCCCACGCCTATGAAACGTACTTGACTGCTGTCATCATTGTAGCTTCCAATGTTCTAATCTGGGTGCGGAGACTTATCTTCCTATTCTTCCAAACGTTTTTCAACTGTGGAAAACACATTGGGCCTTGGCCATTCTACTTTTAACATCCTCACTGCACATTCTCTTTATAAATAATTTGGTAGGTAAGTGAAGCTGTCCGCTTTATCGATCCTCTCGTTAGCCAAGATCACCTCTTCACCTTCACTTACTCCTAGCCTTAGCGACTTAGTCTTCATAATATTTATTTTCAAACCTATTCTTGCACCTTGAACTCGCAAAACCTCTGAAGTTCGTTCGTTTTGCTAACATTTTCATCTAGAATGTTTAAGTCCTCAGCATAACCTAAGTCTAGGAGAGTTTTACTTCCCCAATTGATTCTGTGTTCTCCCATTGCCTTTGTTGTGCTCCTTAGAACAAAGTCCACCAAAATGATCCATGTATCTGGAGATAGGACGCAGCCTTGCCTAACTCCTGATTTAATACGAAACCAGCTACTAGCCTCATTTCCTACCTTAACCGCGGCAATATTATTCTCGCACATAGCACTAATCTCTTGTATTTATCTGCTATACCATACAAGGATAGGACCTTCGCTAAAACTCTTCTGTCATCCGAATCAAACGCTTGCTCATAACCTTCAAGAAAATAATCTGTCGTATGTAATAGCACAACATCTTAATGAAGAGCCTCAGTGCAGGTAGAGCATATATACTATAATTAAATTCATTGGTTGAAAATTGGTTTAGAAAATACAAATCTGAAAAACAATCCCCAAAAGACTAGATTTAAAGGAACATATCAATATTTAATTTTATATTAGCCGTCATTGCTGTCATGTTAAGATTCGAACGTATAACTTGGAGTAATAAAAAAATACCTTTCTGTGATACCTTCACACTTTGGGGGTTTATATCCCTTCCCCAAGATTGTAAATTTTTTTAAGCCCGTTTGCCCCTTACATGGAAAGATTAAAAAAGGTTTTATCTAGTTTTTCCCTCATTTTATACTTTCTTCGTACTTTCCTTATATTATAAAAATTGTATTATTATCAAAAAATTTATAATGGTAAAGAAAATTGGTCTTATCCGACTAATCTGCATTACAGTACTGGACTGATATATATACAGTCATATTTTTTATTAGCTGATTATCAGTGGTGTAACTATAGGTGAGAATTCAAAGAGATTTATACCTCCCACCCTGAGCAGAAGATGGGAAGAAATATATTTGTTCTTGTATAACCTGAAACTACGTTTGTTTGTACTTCTAGATAGCTAAGGTTGGAGAAAATAGTTTTATCTTATATTGGGTTGAGCAAAACCTTCTAAAAATGTGTCAGTGATGCTAGCAAAGAATCCCAGTCTTTGTTGTTTTTGAAAGAGTTGGTATATTTACAGTTGGCTGTCTTGTTTGGCAAAAAAATTCATTTAGGCTTCTGTCCATTTATTCCCGAAATTGTGGAATCTCTCCTGCAATTTATTAATCCACCTTTTTTGTGTTGTTCTTAAATTCACTCCAGACAACACAAAAAAAAGGTATGGGCCCGTGCCTGTGTACAACACAGGTGTGGGCCGATGACGGTGTACAACACAGGCATGGGTTTCCCAATAGTCTATGTCTCACGCTGAAAGTGATATCTTTCTCTTCTCCAGCATCTTTTTAATGCCTATGGCAATATTGGTTGATATGGGAGAACAAACTATCAATTAGATAATTTACGAGCAGTTTGTTTCCCTTGCTCTTTGCTCCTTTGCGTCTGCTCCTTATGGTGAGTATTCTAAAGTAAGCAATTTAGGCTATTTCATCTAAAGCCAAAAGTTAGATTGTCATATTTAATTTTGTTACATGAAAATTCACCGAATTTTGTATATTGTTGTCAAAATATTGATGAAAGTTATTAGCTCTTATCTATCACGAATTTGCAATAAAATGCAATTTTGATTTTAGTCAATATTCTTTTTTAACTAAAATTCCGAAAATTATTGTTATATTTATGTGTTATCTTACTTCAGGTAGAAACACAAGACATCCTCTAAAGAAATAGAAAAACACAATTGGCGAAATAACATTTAGAAGTCTCTCTGGATATTTTAAAAGAAAGAATAATTCTTCTCATTCGAGCATATTTGTTGGCTGTTGAATGAACATTTCAATACAGCTTTTCATTCCCTACTTTATCCTTACTGTTCATTTTACTAACATTTTTACGTTACTCTTGCTTTTTTTTTAAATATTATGTGTGAAATTTTTTCTCTCTTTCTTTAGAATACAAGTATTTTAAGCATTTTTGAGGTCTTCAATTATGTTTTCGACTATTGTATTAAAAATGGAGCAAATTTAAAAAAAAAAATCTGAGCTCTCGTAAAGCTTCATTTTAAATTTGTTGCGGAAATTTTCTTTCCTTTTTATGATTTTTTTTTTTTTTTTTGTCTATTTCCAAACATGATTATCAAGATTAAAAAAAATTTCTGAGATCTATTAGCAGGCTCGAATTGTTGTCAAAGACCTGGATTAAAAAAAAAAAAAATTGTAAAACCCCTGACCTCTTGTTACTCATCACTCGTGCATTTCACTGTTGAAGAACTCTAAGGACGACTACTCTATTTTCATTCTGCTATATTATTTTAACACTCACCCTGTTGTGTTTTCCACGCCATTAAGGTTAATATTTTGTAATGAGGGATAATGATGAAGTTAAGACTTGTAGAAACGAACTTATTAAAGTATAAGACTTATATAGCATTCTAAAACAGAAAGCCAGAACAGGAATAATGCGACTATAATTGTTTGATAATTCACGTATTCATATATGGATGTGAAACATGGACACTGAAAACAAAAGACGAAAGAAAACGTCTAGCTTTCGAAATGGGATGCCTGCGTCGCATTGACTAACCGCATCACAAATGTGAAAGGAGTCAAAGGCTTAGTTCACTGAAAGCATTCTCAGCAACATCAAGGAAAATAACTGCGCTGGTTCGGCCTCGTCAAGCGAATAGAGTCGAGGCGTCTTCCAAAAATCACCCTTGAAGGATCTCTTCCTGGCCTTCGTCCACGAAAACGATGGACAGAGAACATCGACTTGTACAACGTCAAGATAGCCCAGTTATCACGTGCCACAGTCGCTACGCATGAGCTACCAGGAGGAGTGGCCCCAAAACGTTCAACGAGGATGGCCGGGACTTAAGTAATTACAGGAGCATGCAATTCGTTAATTGATCGCTAATTACAGTTTGTTGTTAGATCGTCAGTTGATAAATTTACTCTTTCTAAGTAGGAGCTAGAGAAAACATAATGGGAACTGATAAAGATTAGCGAAAAGTTATTGGAGAATTTTTTTTAAGGAATTAATGCAAGACAGCGACAGAAGTTACAAGAACAACTTACGAATCTCATCATCAGCGTTCTTTATGAAATTCCAAGTAGTCAAAATCATTATTACCAGGTAATAGCTTTGCTTTCAGATCTATATCATTCTGAGTTGTTCTAATGTCTTGCTTTCCTCTTCTTTCACATAAAGGAAATAAAGTAATTAACAAATGAGTACAATAGAATTTCTCGCATGCAATTACTATTTTGGCCTTACTTGGGAGGTAGTTACGGCTTAAACTTGCTCTGCCGACCGTTTTTAAGGATAACAATGTCTTTTAGAACATTATTTTGGCTTGAATGGTGCCAAGCGTACCCCCCCTCCCCTAGATAATTCCCCTCTGGAAAATACGGTATATAGTTCCATAATGAAGTCCAAAATTTAATATAACGTTTCATGTACAGTATACACTTTCCAATACTTTTCTTTTAAAATCGATTGAGCATCTCGTAATTTTTAGTTGATAGCAACTTAGTCCTCCATGGGGCTAAATCCTAGTTTGGTCCCATAAAATGGCAGACAGCGGCACTTTCCGTTGGCACATTCTTTTTGGTCCTTTAAAAGGGTACAAGAACTTTTAATTTTAGTTTGAATGAGTCTCCCGATGTTCTAATACCATCGACTCGATTAGGTCACCCCAGGAAGAAAAACGCGATTAAACACGCATTCATGATCCTTCTTCCGGGAAAAATAGAAAATTCCACATTTTTATTTATAAAACCTTAAGAACTCCACAGTAGGGTTCTCTAATATGCTGAATCTAATGGTGTCTTTTCATGATTCACTTGCCTTTTTGGGGGTTTCCAAAAATCAGGCAATTTTTTTCACGCTGGTAGCGTTCGATATGCAACGTTAAACTTAATGAACTTTATATATTTTTACTTTAAAGCTAATTCTTTTGATATATTGTCATCAAAAATTCCTTTTTTTAGAGTTTTGTTTACTATTGACCTGAATCGCTTCTTACTTACAGTTCGTTTCCAGAAACTGTTTGATTCTACGCCATGTATTTTGTAATATGGGTAGAATAATCCAGAATATCTTTTTTTCTTCATTCTTTTTATTTTTCTTAATTTTCCTTTGGCTGCCAAATTTTAGATATGGGGAGAATTTTTCAAGAGCAATTGTCGGAAGGGGTGGGGGGTCACCAAACCTTTTGATAGGGATCTAAAGGTTTTCCTCGCAATTTCTTATGTTTAACACACAATTTGCTTCTTTTTTATTTGCTCGTTACTCCATTTACAAATTATTTTTTTAAGCAGCACTAGCAGTACTGACATTGCTCTGTTACCCAACATTGTTTTCTCCCAAACCGTTAATAGGATCTATAGGTTAGTATGTGGAACATAGGTTAGTTTTCAAAGATGCACATCACTATATCCTTATATTCTTTTGGACAAAGTAGTTCTTTTCATCTTTGACTCAATATAAAACAAAAGTTAAAAAAAAGTGAATAAGGTAAATACCATTAATATTTGTAATTTTATCGTTCTGTTTAAAAGTGTTAGGGTGATGATGTCTTTTTTTTCAAAAACAAAAGCTGAATCAACTCCAATTTCTGATTACTTTTTCCGATACGAATTACGATTTGGCAAACACAGTAATTTCCGAAAATTCTGATGACGAATTTCCTGATACTTTTTGGTTAAAAATTGTATTTGAAAAATTTTGGCATGAAAAATACAGTTTATTTGATCCTTTTAGAGAGCACAATCTTTAATGCTTGGAAGGCAATGAATAAGATTTGGACCCATTGAATTTGACACAGTATCTTGTGCTGCACATTTGGCAAGCGTGACTAAGTAACGAGTATATATTATACTTACATGTATATTATATAAAATTAGGTTTCTGATATAAAATTCACTCTTTCACTAAAGAAAATTTTTATATAAATATTCTTATAAACTATTATAGAGCAGCAAAGCTGCAGTAAAACGATTTTTTTTTTATAATAAGGCGCTAAATTTGGGGCTTTACTTCAATCTCATTGGCTGGATGTCATGTAATTTCAATGTACCGTTTAAGTCTAGGGGTATGACACCTACTGAGCGTGTATGAGGATTATGGTTTGCGTGCCAATAATTGCAAATTTTTGCAACAAATTTTGGTTATGGTTAGTTTTTTCTCTGTTTATATTCAAAAGAATTATTTTAAGAATTAAAAACTTGCTCAATAGAACTATTTTGTAAAATATAACCCCAAATTATGTAAATATCTAGTATAAAACGGAGAAGACTTCATAGTTAACGCAGTGGTTTTGATAACAGTTTGGTCAACAGTGCATACCCTTCGTCACCAATCTACTTTTGTAAACAGTAAACTCGTCCCCGACCCACCTTAGGTTAGCACAGTGGGTACGGTCCGTCTCGAATGCTCTTTTATAAACAGTGTGTATGCTCCACCTCCAACCCCCTTTGGTGAGTTATGCATGCACTCCTTTCCTGGCCATCTTTTGTCAGCAATGCCTACGCTCTGTGTCCAACCCTCTGGTTATCAAAACGATCGTTCCGTTTCCAAGCCTCTCTGATCATCAATACAATCCTTTCAGATATAACTGAAGGTACTTAGAAGGGAAATTTTGGGAGGAATGTCATGCATAGAAGTTGTTTAGAAACTAAAATAGGAAGTGGTTGCAATGTGGATATTAAAAATTTGGGAAATTTTGTGAGTGTGGGGATGAGACATGGGGAGGGTTTTCTATTGTAGTGATATTTTCAATTTCAATAGTGTTTGTACTTATTATGTTTTATGTGTTTTGTAGTATTTGTAATATCCATGGCCCATGGGGCTTTGGTGAGAAATATATCTATATCTTTATAGACGGCCTCTGACACATTTTTGGTCGAGATTGCAGTATACTTCCTGAATTTTAAACTTAGTGTGTATTTCTGAAGAAGTTTATAATTTTATCGTAATGGCTACAAATATTTTACGAATGATGTGCGATATTATCACTGTGAATACACAAATGACACATAAGTGCACATTAAATATATATTTGAAATAATTTTTTTTGTCCCAAAAAAGATACTCTAGTTTCTGCTCTTGCTGATTCAAAATCTGAAGTTAATTGTGCAAAACAGACGGCCAAGATTAAAATTTTTAAGTAAATATTCCACAAATGATTAACATCACACCTTTTTGGAGCCAGAGAGCATCAATCTGCATGATTTGCGGGCCCTAAGTAGAGCCGTTGATATCCTGTCCCTCTCACTCGTTCATGCATGTAGAAATATTGTACCTCTTCTGAGTCATGATCATTCAGGGATTGTTTAGCGATTTAGACCCTTAATCATCAAGCAATAATTGTTAAAAATGCGCATCTCACAGAAAAGCCTGTTGATTAAAAATGTGAAGCTAAATTACAATTTAGCACTCCAAGAACCTTTAAGGTCATATTTCGCAAATAATTTATGGTTTTCACAAAAAGTGGTAACCAAGAATTTTTGAGGTGGTTGATTGCACATGTTAGGAGGCGTTACACATAGTTGAAATGAAAGTCATGCAAGGATATTCAGTGTATGACTTTCCTTACCACCCTTAAAAGCCGAGAGTGGCATTCGTGGTTTACTGAAAACAAAATATACGTTTTATATAGCTTTTCATATTTCATCATTATTATATTAAAAAGATTAAAAACTGCTCAAGTTTTCAAGAATTATTTTTTATTCATCAGTATATTCTTATAATGTAAATATTGGCTGGTAATCGATGTACATATAATCAAAGCGCAAATGATATTTTGTTGGTATAAACTAGTTCTTTCTCGTTTTAACTGTTTAGTTCGCTCTTTACTTTTGGTGGGAAAATTATGTTTTTTCATTTCGTTTTGATACAGCGATATCTAAATTTATGCGGGCAGAAACCTCCACCCCATGGGGAAGAGATAGAGTGGAGGTGAAAAAACAATAAACTTTTACTTGCATAGTTTTGTACCATTGCTGCCAGTAAGAGTAATACACTGTCAAATTACACGATTTTAGTAAAAGTAAGTTATAACCGTTAGCTATGCGGCATTGACAATAATTTATGTGATAACCACTTTCGCCATCTTCACTATTTGTCTTTCAAATTCAATAACGACGAATCATTATTCAAAGTTTGTAGGGCTATCATGACGTTGCAATTACGTTGCTGTTGGTTTTGGGAAGTGAATCTGCCTTTTATGTCCTCAAGAAGCTTAGTCTTACTCATTTGTGTGAGTTTATGAGGAAAACGATGGAGCCGACGACACACCTTTTAAATATTGTACCTTGTATATTACAACGGACCAATCCTGAACTATTTGATCATTTGGAGAGGTAATCATGAATACATTATTGAAACAGTGTTATGTAAGTTATTTGGTATTATTGTGGCGTATTTACAAAAAGTGTGTTAAGATCTCGAGAGGCAGGAGCGCCAATTCACGAAAATGGAGGGGAGGCAAATTGTATTAATCAGAATCTAGGTGGAGTGTTTCTTCTTCTTTTTTTTCTTTTTTTTTTTCAATAACCAAACCAAAGCAAGACCGAAATTTTTTGCAATTAAAATACTGTAAAAAGTATTTATGAAGATTTAGATGGCTATTTCCCCCTTATCGCCCATTGTTGGCCCTGTCGACAGGATGATATTATGTTTACCGTTTCGTAGCTTTTGTTTCCGAAAAGAATGAATTAGTTATTTGTTTTTCATCTTGTAGGCCAATACCCGTCCTCTGTTGTATTATCACTGAGTGTTGAATCGGTATCCCTCAGAGAGCGTTGCGATTTATCTTCTATGTGTCGTTAATTACACTCTTCTATCTTCTATTCCCTTTGTTTGCTTTTTCGATTTAATTGTCTTAAAATGATGCATTCCTACCTACTGTTTCTATAATTGAAAAATTCTGTTTCAGAGTTGATTTGACTTGATTTGCAAAAAAGTTACCTTAATTTTCATCGAAATCTACTATTATAAAATGAAGTGAATATAGGTAAACAATAACACTTCTATTTTGAATTATGTAACTGTAACACTGATGTATCTTAAAGCTAAAACGTCATTTTTATTTATTAATTTTTTTTTTATCTAGAACAGTTTTTCTTTCTTTTGTTTTGTATGAGCTCATAATCGTGTTGCGGAGTAACACTATTGGTTTCGCACCTGTTTTTTTTTTGTGATCAACAGTCTATTGCTTCGAAATGGCTAAAGACGAAAAATTGAAAACTTTTTCCAGGGTACGGGATTGTAAAAGGGGGCAGAAAAGTTCCAGTGAAGTTTTTAACAATTTTCAGTATTTTTCCAAAAAAAACTTTAGCCCTCATTTTGTACATGGTGTAAAAAAAGACATCCAAGCTGGAAAGTAAGCTTTGTTAGAACGATTGTGTGGTACTCTTGAGTATCAAAATATCTATTTGAAAATCGGAGAACAAAATTCCGTACCTGATCTGTGTGTCTTTGAAATAATTCTAGGAAGTTGATCTCAAATGCAAAATCCGATTTTTCAAGTTGTTTTCTGAAATTTTTATTTGACATCTCTTGTATTTTAGTCGAGTAATACTCTAAAAACTACGTAAGATGACTTGAATTTTCTCATATACAAAATTGTTTCGTTCGCTTGGAAATAATTTCCAAAATTGTCACATCGCATCAAATATTTTTGGTATGCAAGAGAAAGTTTTTTTCAAGACAAGAGATATTTTTTTATTTATTTATTAATTTATTTTACGCAGATAGACAGATCTTGGTCTTCTTAGAAACAGAGCTGACATTAATGTTCTAAAAAGAAGATCCCTTCTTTGATTTTTTCTTTTATTAAAATGCCCCAGCTACGAAGCTAAACTTTTTAGATATCAAATAACTCCGAATACTGATAGAACTTTATGTTGTCGGTACTCTTCGAAAACCAAGCAAAATTTTTACATCTCTCATAAAATGTGGGCAATAATACCATATATCTTGATTTCGAATCACAGAAGTTCCAGTTTTTTGGATGAACAAAAATTGTTCACGTGAGTAGCTAAACTGCCCACGAGGCCTTAAAGGAAATACTATTTCTATCACCTATATCACATATTTCTATAACCTCTTTAATTAATTAGGAAGATGATTTTTTTTTAGCTAGCTCTTTAAAAGAATTTAAAAAAGGGAAATAAGAACATTTTATTGCAAAGAAACATAGATAAATTTAGCTGAAAATCTACTAGATTACTTTGACGTTAGAACATATTTTTGAAGTTAAAGTAAATTTTATCTTTTAATACTATTATTGAATTCGGCTGGAATTTGTTTGAATGGGCAAGAAAACTTTTGGTTCGGGCTCGAGCGCATATTTGAGTTTGTTGTTTTATTTTAATTTTGATTCATTTTGTTTTAATGGATTGGTTTGAGGTTCTAGGGTAATAATCCTTACATTGGCTGGTAGTGTTTGAATTAGTTCACCTTTTTGTGATAGATAATTGAAGCGTTAACATCGATGAACGCTATACACTCACCGCTGATTCAGTGCAAAAAAAAAAACAAAAAAAAAACATCAGACCTAAAACCTAGATTGGGCGGGGACAAGGCTCTAAAGAATAAGCTTGAAATCTTTGGAGATTTATTGAGAGATGGCGAAACCAGAAGCTTTAAACGAGGTGGAATGGGGGAGAAGAGGTCACTAGTGTCTTCGCCTCAAGTGGCTTAACTTTGCAATGACTTTGTAGCAGTAAAAGAGATTTTAAAGCCCTCTAAGACGCCCTTTCATAATGCACAGCGCTTTGCTAGCTCAAACAACTAGAAGAGTAAAAATTAATCTTTTTATTCTTAGAATAAAATATGATTTAAGTTCGAATTGGTAGTAAATCATTTAAAAGTGGAAGGCTCAATTTGGGGTTTCAATACAACTAAGTGCGCCTTCCATAGCACTTATTACAATTAATTTTGATTGGTTGGCGAAACCAGAAGCTTTAAACGAGGTGGAATGGGGGAGAAGAGATCACTAGTGTCTTCGCCTCAAGTGGCTTAACTTTGCGATGAGTTTGTAGCAGTAAAAGAGATTTTAAAGCCCTCTAAGACGCCCTTTCATAATGCACAGCGCTTTGCTAGCTCAAACAACTAGAAGAGTAAAAATTAATCTTTTTATTCTTAGAATAAAATATGATTTAAGTTCGAATTGGTAGTAAATCATTTAAAAGTGGAAGGCTCAATTTGGGGTTTCAATACAACTAAGTGCGCCTTCCATAGCACTTATTACAATTAATTTTGATTGGTTGGCGAAACCAGAAGCTTTAAACGAGGTGGAATGGGGGAGAAGAGATCACTAGTGTCTTCGCCTCAAGTGGCTTAACTTTGCGATGAGTTTGTAGCAGTAAAAGAGATTTTAAAGCCCTCTAAGACGCCCTTTCATAATGCACAGCGCTTTGCTAGCTCAAACAACTAGAAGAGTAAAAATTAATCTTTTTATTCTTAGAATAAAATATGATTTAAGTTCGAATTGGTAGTAAATCATTTAAAAGTGGAAGGCTCAATTTGGGGTTTCAATACAACTAAGTGCGCCTTCCATAGCACTTATTACAATTAATTTTGATTGGTTGGCGAAACCAGAAGCTTTAAACGAGGTGGAATGGGGGAGAAGAGGTCACTAGTGTCTTCGCCTCAAGTGGCTTAACTTTGCGATGAGTTTGTAGCAGTAAAAGAGATTTTAAAGCCCTCTAAGACGCCCTTTCATAATGCACAGAGCTTTGCTAGCTCAAACAACTAGAAGAGTAAAAATTAATCTTTTTATTCTTAGAATAAAATATGATATAATTTCGAATTGGTAGTAAATCATTTAAAAGTGGAAGGCTCAATGTGGGGTTTCAATACAACTAAGTGCGCCTTCCATAGCACTTATTACAATTAATTTTGATTGGTTGGCGAAACCAGAAGCTTTAAACGAGGTGGAATGGGGGAGAAGAGGTCACTAGTTTCTTCGCCTCAAGTGGTTTAACTTTGCGATGAGTTTGTAGCAGTAAAAGAGATTTTAAAGCCCTCTAAGACGCCCTTTCATAATGCACAGCGCTTTGCTAGCTCAAACAACTAGAAGAGTAAAAATTAATCTTTTTATTCTTAGAATAAAATATGATTTAAGTTCGAATTGGTAGTAAATCATTTAAAAGTAGAAGGCTCAATGTGGGGTTTCAATACAACTAAGTGCGCCTTCCATAGCACTTATTACAATTAATTTTGATTGGTTGGCGAAACCAGAAGCTTTAAACGAGGTGGAATGGGGGAGAAGAGATCACTAGTGTCTTCGCCTCAAGTGGCTTAACTTTGCGATGAGTTTGTAGCAGTAAAAGAGATTTTAAAGCCCTCTAAGACGCCCTTTCATAATGCACAGCGCTTTGCTAGCTCAAACAACTAGAAGAGTAAAAATTAATCTTTTTATTCTTAGAATAAAATATGATTTAAGTTCGAATTGGTAGTAAATCATTTAAAAGTAGAAGGCTCAATTTGGGGTTTCAATACAACTAAGTGCGCCTTCCATAGCACTTGTTACAATTAATTTTGATTGGTTGGCGAAACCAGAAGCTTTAAACGAGGTGGAATGGGGGAGAAGAGGTCACTAGTGTCTTCGCCTCAAGTGGCTTAACTTTGCGATGAGTTTGTAGCAGTAAAAGAGATTTTAAAGCCCTCTAAGACGCCCTTTCATAATGCACAGCGCTTTGCTAGCTCAAACAACTAGAAGAGTAAAAATTAATCTTTTTATTCTTAGAATAAAATATGATTTAAGTTCGAATTGGTAGTAAATCATTTAAAAGTAGAAGGCTCAATTTGGGGTTTCAATACAACTAAGTGCGCCTTCCATAGCACTTGTTACAATTAATTTTGATTGGTTGGCGAAACCAGAAGCTTTAAACGAGGTGGAATGGGGAGAAGAGGTCACTAGTGTCTTCGCCTCAAGTGGCTTAACTTTGCGATGAGTTTGTAGCAGTAAAAGAGATTTTAAAGCCATCTAAGACGCCCTTTCATAATGCACAGCGCTTTGCTAGCTCAAACAACTAGAAGAGTAAAAATTAATCTTTTTATTCTTAGAATAAAATATTATATAAGTTCGAATTGGTAGTAAATCATGTAAAAGTAGAAGGCTCAATGTGGGGTTTCAATACAACTAAGTGCGCCTTCCATAGCACTTATTACAATTAATTTTGATTTTTTTTTTTTTTTTGCATAAAACATTACTGTCCATATTTGCTTATTGCAACGTACTGCAGTTAGTTTTCCTTTTTTTGCTCGATAGCGTATTAAGCTTCAATAATTCCTTGTATAGAAAATTTTGATTGCGTTATCACAATGAAAAAAAAAATGAATTATTTGGATTTTATTTTTGCATATCGAAAGTCTTTATCTCTTGTTTGCCTTATCCGTCCTTTTGCTTCAGGAGTCTTAGCCAGTTTGCTACTAAAACAAATCCTTCTATTAAAAAAAGAAGTAAGAAACATAATATTCTTGCTTTTTCAGGGCAAGTCTTGGCACAATATTCTGTCTTCCTTGGGTTATAACATGGTTCGGACATGAAGTAAGAGAGTATGGAACTTTATTAAAGATATACGATTATTTAATTGCCTCGCCATCCCTTGCTCCTATTTACTTGTCTGCTGCCTTTGTTTCGTACATGGAGGATGAATTATTAGAAGAAGAATGTGATATGGCAATGCTGCATCACAAGTTGTCAAAGGTGAGATATCCATTCTCCTTCTTTTCTGTAAACTACCTAGTCCTAGGAACACTAGTCTGGGTGCTACGATTTAAAAGCTATTAACCATGTTCAAATCAAAATAAAGCAAGATGTATTAAGTTTTTTTTGGTGCGAGCGCTTTCTTAGCCCATCATGACACTTTAAAATAATAGGTCAGAATGCTGATTTTGCAAGTATTTCTGCCATTAAAAAAGGAGATGGCGCACTCTAAAAAATCCTCCATAGGTCCTTAGAAATAAATGTGACATTGAAAAATGTTATTCGGGTTCATGGTATGATTATTATTTTCTCATTCCAATTCTTAAAATGAGGAGATTTTTCCCAGAAAAAAACTTCTCATTATTTATTGTCCTTTACTATAAGAAAAATGAAGTTCAGGGTAGGCTGGCTGGTTTTTGGGTGGGCGTTATGTGCTTGCATTTCGTGGTTCCATCGACGTTTTTACTTCCATTTTTTTCAGTAAAAGATTATGAGAAACAAAGAGGATGCATATTTTGGGTCTAATAAAAACATAAAAAGACTTCTTCACAGTTAGACCCTCCCTTCGGACCTTCGGAATAAAGGGTCGGCGCCGTTTCCGTATTTTGGGTATAAAAAAAAAACGATGAGACCGCCAAGTACAACACAACTGAAACATGAAATGTAAAGGCGTAAAATAATTTCTATTTTATTCCCAAAAAAACACAAACGACCCATTTGAATTTCAAAAAAAGCCTTTTCTACATGTATCTTCTTCTTTTCTTTTCGTTTAGGTCTATATGCTAGAAGAAGACGAACATTTTTTGATAATCATTAATAAAGAAGACCAAATACGCAACAAGATCGCATGTAAATATCAAACTTGTAGCGAATATTCCTGAAAATATACTGCCTAAAAACATTCAGAGCTTACGTGACTTGGTATTCATTTGTAAGCAGTGCTTACATTTCAAGTAATGATATCATTAGGTACTATAAAGCAATGCTTATATACAGTCATTAGGTACCGAAGGTGTTGGGACTGCGGGATGTATGAATGCAATATGTGCAAGAATAGTCACTCTGAAATCCTGGCTGATCAGAAATTTTGTCTATTGCCCAAGTAGAGAGAGGTTTTCTCTTCGTATGTCCTGAGGATGTTTCGAGGTACACGGGTAATGCTTGTATTTTGCTTCGGAGAGCTCGTTTGCGACCCAGTCGTTTGGGATAGTTTGGGGCTCAGTGGTGGTTCTGGCCTCTCTTGCGCCCGGGACATAATCTTGATTGGCGTCCCCAAAAATTTGCAGGCCAATATCCCCCAAAATTTTGCAGGCCAAATTTTAACCAAATATTCATTAGTTAACAAAATTTTTCCAATTTTATTTTAATATAAAACTTAAAAAATCAAAAAAGGATTATAACCATTAAATTATTTATTTGAAATTTAGCGCCCTAAAATTTCTGCGCCCGGGGTAAGTGCCCCCTCTGTTTCCTCCCTGAAACCGCCTCTGTTGGGGCTGAACGGTATTTGGCGAGTTCTCCTGTTCTTCTTTCCTTGAGAATGAACCAAGCATCTTTACCAAATAAGTTTATTCATTTAAGTGACTGTCAGATAATTCTAATGTATGTTTCTTTTCGGCCAACCGTCTAGGGCTAAACGGAAAGCAGGTCGTCCTCGTCTGGGGTGGGAGGACGTCATAAAGAAAGATTTAAAGGAAATGGGAACTTCGTGCGAGGGTTTAAAAAGGGAGGCTTTGAATAGATTGGGATGGAGAAGGAACGTGCGCATTTGTTGGCCTCAGGCGGCTTGGTGCTGCAGTGTTGTTAGTAGTAGTAGTAGTTTAGTCGAAACCATTTGCCACTAAATAAACATAATGATATAATAAACAATGATATATAATACTATACGTATAATAAACAATGATAGCGAGGATGTATTATATAATATAACAATGTCATTTGCCTGAAACATCTCATAGATTGTCCTGTTTGTTCCTCCCATTCATGTTATAGAAGTAAAAAATATTGACAAAAATGATTTTTATTAAAATTTGTTTTTCAAAATGGACTAAAAGTAGAAACTAATTTTCGAAGAATCTATGAATACAATTGACAAGAAGGGGCGCAAAACGGATTGGGCTTTACATAACATAGATATCAAGTCAATCTAAGGTATAAATGCATTAATGAAAGAAGTAGGTGAGTTAAAAAGATTAATTTATGTTTGGCAACCTTCTTTTTCATTTAAATTCATGGATCCTCGAGAGAAAAAATATGTATTCTTTTAGTCCATTTTGAAAAAAATTGATTTCATTTTTTCTGTATATTTATTATTTTTACTTTTTAGTCTTCTCTCTAGGATTCGAACTTAAATTACCATGGCCACAGGCAATTGTTCCTACCGTGCCTCTATCTAATCCTGTTTATATTGTTTTATTTACACAAGAGGGAATATAAAAGATGGGGGAATTTTATTTTTGCACGGTACTGACAAAATTTGGAAACAATTGAACATTAGGAAGTGGTCGGAAAATGGCTCACAAATTTTTATGTTACAAAAATTCAAAAAATACTAGTGGGTGAGAAGGAAAACGAGTAAAAAAAAATGACAAGTTGAGACTAAAATAAAATAAACGAGTCTTAATATAAAGAGATGGGGTATCTCCAAAAAATCCAAAGCCTTCTTAATTCCGTATATTTCTTGCAATTTGTCCGTTTTCGCCTTTTTATCCAGAGAAATTTCTTTATACGTTCCTATTTGTCTTATTCTTGCCTATTTTCAGTTGCCCTCATTAGTTACAAATTGGCAACAGTTGTTTGGCATTGCAACTAAGTTTTACTGTGATATGCCTCCTAAGATAATACTTGAAGATGTAGAAGATTATCTGGCAGAAAAGTAAGTGCATGTTACACATATAGAAATAATCTCTTCGTCTTCTTTCCTTTCTAGCTTTTGCTTAAGGAAAATTTCGATGCGTGGTCTGAGGACAGTGGCTTCAAAAACTAAAAACTAATCTGTAAATGATGTGTGAAACGTGGAATTACTCGTGTTGCCCCGCAATAGACAATATATATATATAATTTTTCTATATTTTTTGCCTCCTCTTGAAAAGAAAATCTTAGCTCTTGGATAAACCTCTGCACTCCACTGACAAAATAATGACTGCACTCACAGCAGCTATCAGCACATATTCCTCTGCTCCTGTCTCTCTTCCAGCATCATAAAGATCAGTCCAACAAAAGTTGAAATACCCTCTGCTATTATCGCATCAATATCTCAGAGACTAACAGTTTTGTTTGTTATAAACGAGGTTTCAATTCCTCTTCCCTGCATAAGATTTTTTAAGAAGAAACTACAGAAATTATCCTTTTAGTGGCTTTCTTTTAACAAAAATTCCCGATTTATATCGAATTTCGATATACATATAAAAGTCGAGTCTAGAATCAGACTGAAACAAATCTTACCTTGATCAGACTCAACTGGGGTAGGGAAGTGATGGGGGTTTCCAGAATAATTTCATTTGCACATCTACCAGAAGGTGTTGTCACATCTCAGAAAAACTTAGTAGGAAGTAGAATCTACCATTTTGGCAAGGCCGTACCCAGAGGGGGGGGGGATGTTAGTCTGACTCGTAAAAACGTAACAAAAATGGATACAAACAAATTTTGTATATGTTTTTTGAGGATTTTTGTGGACCCCCCCCCCCCCCCCGATTTTTTTTTTTTTAGTAAAAGCCCCTCCAAAAAAAATCCCCCGAAAAATCTTAAAAGCAAATTTGAGCAAAAAGGGATTAAATATGGAAGTCAGAGCCTATATATTTCTTTTTTTTTAGGAAAAGGAAAGAAGAAGAATATGCACTGGACATGAAACGAAGAGCCGAAATGCACCGAATGGCTGTACAGAAGAAGAAATTGTTGGCTGTCAAGAAAGGTTCTAAACGTCACATGATGGAGTTTGTAATTATTAGTGTTGGTGTCGCTGTTGCCGCCAGTTTTTATGCTTTCATGAAAAATGACATTATTTTAATTTAAAAAGAAAGGGTACATATTTTTTTTGTCTTTTTTACTTCGTTGCGCAAATCCATATAGCCTGTTATGAATAAAATCACATTCGTAATTGTCAAATTCACTGTTTCACTCTCGACAATGCAATATAGCTTATTTTGGTCTCAGTACAATGCCATCCAATAGGACCACTTTCGCAATCAGCACATATGAGATATTTCTTGGACTCAACAGTGTTGGAAAATCCCACATTTTCAAAATCATATATATTTTTAACTGCAACAAACTCTGAGACATTTTCTGTTTCAACCTCATTTGTGTCCTTTTTTAATGTCAGTTTTGGTAGGCTTACCTAGAAAATAGAAAAGAAAAGTCTAGAAAAAATGTGTGGGATTTACAAAGAGTTTAGACCTTTCTTTGAAAAATGCAATAAACCTTACATTACCTCAGTAATTGCTTTACCGAGTTTTAACTAGACAGCTGGTATCAACTTACAGCTGAAGAAGCCTTAATCGATATTAAAACCTTAGTTTCAGAGTCAAGAATTTAACTTTGCTCAGTTAGGAGTCAGAGTTGGCAGAATTCAACAAACTGAGGCTCAGGTAACCTTTCAAATCTTTATATGGACAGCTTCTGGGTTGTCATTGCATTATTTTTCCTTCCAAAATGAGTCGTTTTACTTGGTAAAACGAGAAAATAAGTGGTAATGAGAAAAGTGCTACAAAAAAAAATTTAAAGGTACGAGTCTAAATTTGCCATGTAAATTATAGAAGTCATGCCTTTGAAAATCCAATGGTTCAAAATTTATTCTTTTAATGCTCCAGGAACAGGATTTGGACTCTACTGCTAAAATTGTAGTAGCCACATTCAGCATTAATAAATTACAAACTCTGCCTTAAATCACTTCTACTATTTGTGTATTCTTGCTCATTTGATTTCATTAATCAATACTTAAAAAGTGAATTAAAGAAGACTTGCAACAGCGTTAAAGCATATTTTATTGGGATGATATACAATTTAAGATACAGAATTATGTAAAAAGAAAAGAAAGAGTAATAAAATATGCTTTGTTTCTAAAGATCATTAGTCTTCGGAAAAGACTAATATTTCATAGATTCGCATTTCTCAGAAAAGGAAAAAATCTGTTGCTGTAGGATCACTCTTAAACTAACTTGACAAAAAAAGAAATGAATTTTTTTGTTTTTTGTGGTATTATAAATGATAGAATACAAAGTTATTAATTTTCCATTGAATATTTTTAAAGCAAAAATGTTAACGCTATGCACGACTCAAGATTACACTCAATAATTTGACTCTGAGTGAAATAAATGGCTGGAAATAAAAAATACCGTCCAATCAAAAAAAAAATTACCCCAAAAAAAGAGTATAATCAGAAAAAATATAAAGATACTTAAAAAAATTCTTTACCATCACTTTGTTATTTGCACTCAAGTAATCTAGCAAACTTGAAATACTAACCCATTCAAAGATACAATTTTAATTCACTGTAATTTTAATTTTGAAGTTGTGAAACAAAATTGACCAAGAATGTTTCTTTTTGTTGGTAATTTTCAACAACAATGGTTGGTGTATCAACAACAATCGTTTTTTTTGTGCGTAGAAGCGAAGTTTTTGACCATTTAGATGAATAATTATTGATTATACGTGTTTTATTATAAACATTTATAGTTTTTGGCAAAATTAGCAAAATCAATCATGAAATTGAACTAAATTAGTTAATAAGAATTTTTAGTTATTGTTTTCATGATGTGCAAAAGCCCCTTTGAAATTATGCAAGCAATTGTACAAGTCATTTCAAAGCAAGGGCCTAGTTTCTACAATCTAAAGGAATAATTTACCTCCTGGATATGATGTTGTCCAAATCCTTCCGCTAGAATCTTAGATGGGCATTTTTGACAAAATATGGCTTTGGCATAGTCTTTTGAATCATCTGCCATTGTCTAAAAATTACCAATACTAAATTTATAATATGCAGATATTGGTAGTTTCATAGATAATGAATATTTCGAAATGTACGAAAATAAAGGGTATAAAGACAATATACAGGATATTACTACTACTACTAACAACTCACCGCAGCACCAAGCCGCCTGAGGCCAACACAGCTACCCAAGCTCCTCTTCCACCCCAATCTATTCAAAGCCTCCCTTTTTACACCCGCCCACGAAATTCCTATTTTCTTTAAATCTTTCTTTATGACGCCTTCCCACGCCTGACGGAGACGACCTGCTTTCCTTTTAGCTCTAGAATGTTGGCCGAATAGAACAATCTTCGGCAATCTGCCATCCTTCATCCGCACAACGTGCTCTAGCCACCTCAACCTTACCTTCATTATAGCCCTAGAGAGCGGTATTGAACCACATTGTTCGTATAGCCTATTGTTTGAAATACGGTCAGTCAGCCGGGTACTCAGAAGAATCCTTACGCAATTTCTCTGGAAAACATCTAGCAAATCTTCATCCGCTTTTCGGAGCGTCAATGCTTCAGAGCCATATGTAACCACTGTCATCCCTGTAGATTCTAATATTCTAATCTTGGTTTGTAGACTTATCTTCCTATTCTTCCAAACGTTTTTTAGCTGTGAAAAAAACACCATGATACCTGGCTATTTCATTGTTAACATCTTGAGTGCTCCCACCGTCTTTGCTAATAATACTACCAAGGTAAGTGAAGCTGCCCACCTGATCACTCTTATCATTACCCAACGTCACCTTTTCATCTTCACTTATTCCTAGCCTTAGTGACTTAGTCTTCTTAACATTAATTTTCAAACCTATTCTAGCACCCTGAACTCGCAAAACCTCTAAAAGTTCATTCATTTTGTTGAAACTTTTATCTAGGATGCTTAAATCATCAGCATAATCTAAGTCCAGGAAATTTTTTCCTCCCCATTTGATTCCGTGGTCTCCCATTGCCTTTTCTGTGCTGCTTAAAACAAACCCTATCAAAATGATCCATATAAAGAGGGATAGAACACGACCCTGCTTAACTCCTGATTTAATAGAAAACCAGTTGCTAACCCTGTTTCCTACCTTAATCACAGCAGTGTTATTCTCGTACATCGCACTAATCACTTTGTCTGTATTTGTCTGGTATACCATACAAGCATAAAACCTTTACTAAAGCTTTGCTATCAACAGAATCGAAAGCTTGCTCATAATCTATAAAACTGAGGACCAAAGGTGTTTGAAAACTCAGGCACTTCTCAATTATTAGCCTAAGAGTGAAAATTTGGTCGACACATACTCTACCTTTTTCTAAAACCGCATTGTTCTTCCCTTGAAACTTTGTCTACGGCATCTCTCAGTCTAAAAAGTATCATATTACTAAGTTATTTACTACCTACAGAGACCAGACTAATGCCTCGATAATTACCACACTTTTAGAACCTTTCTTATAAATTGGCTTAATTAAGGTTTTCCTAAAATCGTTAGGTACTTCCCCTTTTTAAAAATCGTCAGTAGCTTCAGTAGCTTATTTCTAACCTCCGAGCCATCATATTTAAGAAACTCATTTACCACCCTATCAGCACCTGGAAACTTTTAATTTTTTAATACTTTTGGTACTATTGCTAATTCTTCCTCACAAAACAAATTTTCCTTCACATCCAAGGTATCACAAACTTTTTCATTTTCCTCTATATCTTTTCCTGTAACTCTAGTCGGTTAAGCAAATTCTCAAATTGTTACAGCCAATCTCTCTTTAGTTTTTTCCTTATCCCTAATTGCGACCCCAGTCCTATCTTTAACTGGGCCAAGTCCGGGTTGACTACTCCCTCTCAATTTGTTAACATGCCAGTACAATATTTTACCATTATTCCGTCTAGCTGCATCTTGCAGATCTTAGGCAATTGTATCCATGGCCTCCACTTCACACCTCCTTAATTCATATTTTAATGCTTTCTCCACTTTCTTTACGTTCCTTTTGTTTTCATATGATCTATCACTTAGATAATTCTTGTACAAGTCCTTTCTGCTTTCTTTTAAACATAAAGTTTTTTCACTAATATTCTTAGCTGCAGTTCTAGCTTTCTTCCCTAAGACACGTTCAGCAACTTCACAAATTATCTTTTCTAAAATTGTTCCAACCATCTTCCACATTATCAAATTTTAAACTCTCAAGTTTAGTATTCAACTGTTCCTGGAAAGTTTCTCTCAAATTCTCATCCTGGAGTCTACCAACATCATAACTTCCCGGGAGGTAGTTACCCTTACGATATTTCAGCTTTAAATTAACCCTTGACACTACTAGATGGTGATCTTTACTTTTAACATCAATAATGACACTCCTCTATACCCTAGCATCTTGTCTTGATCCTGCCAGTCTTCGGTTTACTATAACATAATCAATAAGGTTTGCTGTCTTACCATCACTTGAATACCATGTTATCTTATGAGCCATTTTATGACCAAGCACCGTATTGGTTATAACTAGATTGTTATACCTACAAAATTGTAAAATCCTGTTTCCATTACTGTTTTCTTTTCCTAAACCAAGTTTACTTGAGCCAGGATATCATCTATCTATGTCTCTATCGAGCTGGACGGTAAAATCTCCCAGTAAAAACATAATACTTCTGCCTGGGATCCTGCCTATTGCTCCTGTAACTGCAAGTAAAATTCATTTGAGTCACCACTATCTCCGTCAGTCGATATTACAGGGGCATACACTACTATAACTGATACCCTTAACTTTTTAGTCATAGAACGAGCAATTAGTATTCTATTATTAATACCTTCCCAGCCTAAACAAGACTTAGCAGCTTCCTTATTCATCATGAGTCCTACTCCCTGTCTATGTACTTCATCCTTCCTGCCTGAGTAAACAAATTCTATATCACCTAATTTCATGCTTCCTAACCCTGGGATATGATACAGGATATATATATAGGACATTAGATGACACAAAAATAATGAATAGGCTGAAAATCATATAGGCAAAACTTAACTATGAAAAATTGCTTTGCTTTCTTTTTTTATGTTTTTTTTGCCATAATGTTAAAGTGAGGGGCTCCTTGTTTTATTGGAAAGAAGCTTAGTTGGGAGGATAAAACTTTCAGAAATGAATACTGGGCCTAAGATATACCATGTAAAGGTGTTATCAAGCTACTATGTCTACCCTTTCCATATTTATTGGGCTTAGAAGATCCCATAAATGACAAAATTGAATCCATCTAAGTTTTATAGCAGAAACATGCCGATCTAAATTTTGCCAAAAAAATGTTTCGCCTTAGTTTTGAATTTTCATTGTCTTTTTCATTACCTTTAGTTTCAAAAAATTCCTACTATTTCAACAGAACTTTAAGCCATATCAAGGCTTTTTCCCCAAACTCAAGAAATAAATTTCCAAATTTCTTAAGCCTTATAAATCAGTGTAGAGCAAAGGCATGAAACTTCGGATTAATTCCTGGGAGTTTCATTCCTCTTCTTTAAATACTTATTAAGACAGACAAAAGCCTCTCTTCTAGAATTTTACTGACATAATTAAGTTGAATGGTTATGAAGATATGTGAATAAAAGCTCAGTCCTGAGGAGGGGGGGGGGAGAGGATTTTTCAGGAAGAAGAATTAAAAAAATGAAAAAGTGTATTTTTGTCATTACTTTCTTACCTTTTTTTTTAAATCGTGGGTACAGAGAAACAATGAATTTCTTCCCTTGATGCGGGTATAGCTACTGGTACTAGTATATTAACTGGATTAGATTACGACTGTTGATTCTAATATAGTGAGAGCTAGATTGCAACAGCTCTACTCAATAGTTGAGTTCTACTGCTCAGTAGGAACCTTCCCTAGGCCACTCAGCACGTTCCCAGATGGCAGATAGGGGAAAACACTACAGATATATAGGGTACTTCTACATATATTTAGGGTACTTGAGAGGCGTAGACCAAGGGGGTCCATGTCGTTGTGGGTCCATAATAGAAATTGGGACACCCTCGCCCGGGGCAGTAGATACGGGCGGAGGAGGAAGAAAGCCCCTCGAATGTACACTCAGCAGGGTCCATTTTCATATGGACACATTCCATATCTTCTCCTAGCAATGGGTTAAATTGCATGGTGACACAGAACACCATTGTGGGAGGATCCTCTACCGGAGAACAACTGCAGCAGAGCGTAATATCCAAATCTATGAACAACGCCCACTGCAAAGGGCTGCCTCGACCCTGTTGGGGTACCCGCAAGACTGGGGACCTTGCAGTCAACTCTATTCCTATTTGAGGAGTGGTGACGTTTAAGGAAATTATAGCCTAGTAAACGACACAGGATTCGTTCGGGGTTCTGATTAATGGATAATTGTTCTGAGCTTGGACGTTTTCGGGCTGAAAAACCTCTTCCTGGCGAATTAATCTGCAATGGGTTGCCTCCCCTTAGAATCATAATATTTTTAGGCATGCATATATAATGAGTCGGAGGTAATAGGCTTGAGATTGTCTGTGCAGGATTTCAACTCATGTTGATAGAAGAGCACCATCAACTGCTGAAAACCATGTTGAGACCAAGATTGGTCCAGGATTCCACAAAGCCTCCATTCAACTGGAGGTCCCAGGGACTTCTCGCTGTCCGATTCTAAGCCACCTGAAGCGCTTCAGTTTAGACCTGAGAAGATGTGTTGGTCTCTGTCCTGCACTAGTTCTGGGACCATTGCTTTTCCTGGGGCCAAAATAATTTCTATGATTTAAAAAATATGAAAATTGCAACTTGAAATGTTATGACGTTAAAATATAACTAACGCATCGACATTTTGACTGACGAATTCAAATGCTTCGAACAGGACTTATTAGGAGTTTCAGAACTCATTTTCCAGAGGTAGGAAACATGAAATTAGGTGATATAGAATTTATTTACTCAGGCAGGAAGGATGGGGTACAAAGACAGGGAGTAGGGATCATGTTGAATACGGAAGCTGCTAACTCCTGTTAAGGTTGGGAAGGAATTAATAATAGAACACTAATTGCTCATTTATGATTAAAAACTAATTTAGAAAAACTTTCCGAAAAAGAAGTTTTTATAAAAGCTCTGAAAATGGAACTAGCACTTTGAGTTTCTAATCAAATTAGCCCCCTCCAAAGTTTAAACGAACATCCCTTCTGTAAAACCTTATATGTCCTCGGGGTATAGCTTACAACACTTGCCCCCGGGCTCTGGGGGTTTGTATCAACCCTGGATTTTTGTCTTATGATCTTCGGTCTATTTCGAACAAAATGGCTACCTCAAAATTCGATCGAATGCATCTGAGAAAAAGAGAGCGTGGGGGGGGGGGGCTATTTGCCCTCCTGACCCTTTAGACTCTTAAAAATGGACACTACAACTTTCAATTTCCAATCGAATGAGCTTCCTCCAAAGTTTATATGACCACCCCGTCCATAGAAACCTTATATGCCCATGGGGCATAACTTGTTTGTGGTGAAACTATATTTGTCTTGAACCGTGTTGGAACAAACTAACGAAATTAAACTAAATTTTTGTTGTGCACTGATATTAACTGCTGAAGGTTCATTACTTCAAAATTTGATTTTAATTTAATTTTCATGTTTATTAACATATGTTTATTTTATTATAACATATTTTGTTATATGATTATTATAACATTATATTTATAACATTATTTTATTATATGTTAACATATATTTATTTTATTATGTAATAATTACAAAAGAAAATGTTTGTAAAATAATTCGTTTTCAGTAAAGCGCCAATGACGCAGTAGGTTTTAGACTTTTGCAGTGAGAGTAGGAGGCAAAACCCAAACTCTTGTTTGTAGTGATTTTTGTTCGTATCAAGATTGATTTGCATATTCAATTTAAGTTTCGCTCGTTTTTTATCTGTATGTTATGTGTGCCATGATTGTTTATTTAATTTCTGTTCGTTTTGGGTTTCATTCATTCTTTAATAGTAATTTCTTGTAATTTTTTCATTTATATTAGTACTAGTTGTATGTTTGTTTGCTATGATTGTTTATGTAATTTCTGTTCGTTTTAGTTTTCATTGATATCTTAACAGTAATTTCTTGGAGCTTCAAGTTTTAGGTCTGAAAGGTAGTAGAATCTGCTTATTTTAAGTCTAATACGGCGTTTACTTTCATTTGAAAAAAACTTCTTTTTCGGAAAGTTTTTTTTTAATTAATTTTTGTTCAATTTTGATTGCAAAAAGTTCCAAACTTTTAGAAAATGCCTTATTTCAAAATCAATTTTTCTTTCAACATCAAACTTTCATCAAAGTATCAAAACTAATATCAAAGTATCAAAGTAAAGAAAGCATCTAAATAAACAAGGTATCAAGGTAAACAAAGTAACAATAAGTAAGTTCCGTAACTCAGGGCCACTTCACCGGGGCTGGGGGGGGGAGTCAAATCCGGAAACAAATTTATTAGGCCTTTGAACTATTTTGAACAAAATTGCTATCTCAAAGTTTGATCAGATGCCCTTTGGCATTTGGGGGAAAAGGGACAAGAGAGGGGGTAAAGGCTTGTTACTTTTTTTTCATTTTCGATTCTTAAGAAGGGCACAATAAATTTCAATTCTGATCGAATGAACTTCCTCCAAAGTTTATACGACCACGCCTTCCATATAAGCTTTATATGTTAACAATGAGCTGCTAGTAAAACTTACAGCCCTTTCCTCCAGGGCTGGAGGGGGGGGGTTCAAACCCGTAACCATAGCTATTTTACATTTTGAAGATTTCAAACAAAATGGCCAACTCAAAAGCATTTACAAAAAAGGCTTGGGGGAGGGGGGTTGCCTACCGTCTGATTAGTCTTGACTTTTAAAAATGGAGCTAGAACTTTCAATTTAAATCGAATGAGGCTTTTCCGAAGTCTATATGATTACCCCTTCGATAAAAACCTATATGTGAACCATGGACAGCTTGCATGACTTACAGCCCTTGCCCTGGGGGCAGTGGGAGGTTTTGTGAACCCCCGAGGAATAATCATTAATCCCCGAGGAATAATTCCGTCACCTCTTGATTATTTCAGACATAATGGTCATCTCAAAATTTTGATTGTATGCGTTTGGGGAAAAGAGAGCGAAAAGAAAGAATCACGTTTGACTGTTAAAAAAGGCACTAGAAATTATTATTTCCAATTGAATGAGCCCCCTCCAAAGTCCATAGTGAACATCACCCCTTGCATAGGAAGTGCCTGTGGAGACAAAAAATGGAGCCTTGTGGCCTACGGGTTGGTGGGGGGAGGCTAGTTGCTATCGGATCACTTTTGACTCTTAAAGAGGGATCTAAAATTTTCAATGTCTAATCATTAGGAGTCTCCTCCAAAATATAAATGACCAACTTTTCCGTAAAAACTTTATATGCCCCAAGGGCATAAGTTACAATCCTTCCCCCGGGTGTCGGGGGGGGGCGGCATGTGGGACCCCCAAGTTTTTTCAATCTAATCTTTGGAATATTTCAAACAAAATGGCTATCTCAAAATTTTGATTAGATGCATTTGGGGAAAGAGGGTGGGGGGATATGCCCCCTGATCACTTTTGAAGACCCTCAAAAAGGTAAATAGAAATTTCAATTTCCAATTAAATAAGCCACCTCTGATGTTTATATGACCAACCCTTACAAAAAAACTTATCTGCACCCAGGGCATAATTTAGAACCCTTCCCCCAGGCTTTGGGGGGCTGTGTTGACCCCTGAGTGAGTAGAAGGGGGGGTTCTACTCCCACGATTACAATACCCCTTCGAATCCCGATCCGGACACTTTTTTTTAAAACTCCCACGATCACCACGTGGTTTATGGTCCTAATATGGGCATAGAATCCCTAGGGGAGATGAATTTCTGAGAAATTGATTGCGCAATCAAAGTTTGTCAATGACCCAAAGTTCCAAGGTCGATGTTGTTGTTGTTGTAAGTGCACGCTCTCAGCGAATGTTATGAGTTTCCAGAAATAGAAAACAGCATTTGTTGTTGTTTTGGGCATGTACATGCTCGAGGCGAATTTCATGGTGTCCAGAAATAGCATTTGTTGTTGTTGCTCGAGCCAAATGTTATGAGTTTCCAGGAAACAGTTAGATCACGTGTTTCCCTTCTCAGCCAATCAGCGAGTCGGATACATCCCCCTTCTCAGCCAATCAGCGAGTCGGATACATCCCCTTTCTCAGCCAATCAGGAGGGCGGAAATATTAGAAAAAGAGGATTGCAGGTTGGGCTAGTTTAGATTTTTAGTTTATTATTTTATTACCTATTTAGTTTAGATTTTTAGTTTATTCTAAGTTTATTTATTACCTTTATTTTAGTTTAGTTTTACTTTGGTTTAGTTTAGATTATAGTTTAGTTTTAGTTTAATGTTTAGTTTAGTGTTATAATTTATATTTTGTTTAGTTTATTTTACTTTTAGTTTAGTTTAGATTATAGTTTTAGTTTATCTACAGTTTTCTATAGAGTTTTAGTTAGAGTTTTAATTTAGTAGCTTAGTTTGATTTTATTTTAGTTTTAGATTAGTGTTTAGTTTTAGTTTAGAGTCTTAGTTAGTTTATTTTATTTTTAGATTATTTTTTATTTGTATTTATATTTATATTTTAGTATTTTATATATTATAATTTATTTTTATTTTAGTTTTATTTAGTTTAGTTTTAGTTTAGTCTAGATTTTTAGTTTTAGTTTACTTTTAGTTTAGTTTAGATTAGAGTTTTAGTTTAGCTACAGTTTGCTAAAGAGTTTAAGTTAGAGTTTTAATTTAGTAGCTTAGTTTGGTTTTAGTTTAGTTTTAGATTAGTGTTTAGTTTTAGTTTAGAGTTTTAGTTTAGTTTAGTTTTAGTTTAGTCTTTAGTTTTAGTTAGAGTTATATTTTAGTTTAGTTTTAGATTAGTGTTTAGTTTTAGTTTAGAGTTTTAGTTAGTTTAGTTTAGTTTTAGTTTAGTATAGATTTTTAGTTTTAGTTTAATTTTATTTTATTTTATATTATATTTTTATTTTATATACATTTTTATAAATAGCTTTATTTAGAGTTTTAATTTAGTAGATTAGTTTGGTTTTAGTTTAGTTTTAGATTAGTGTTTAGTTTTAGTTTAGAGTTTTAGTTAGTTTAGTTTAGTTTAGTTTTAGATTAGTGTTTAGTTTTAGTTAGAGTTATAGTTTAGTAGTTTAGAGATTAGTGTTTAGTTTTAGTTTAGTTTTAGTTTAGTTTAGTTTTAGTTTAGTCTAGATTTTTACTTTTAGTTTACTTTTAGTTTAGTTTAGATTAGAGTTTTAGTTTAGCTACAGTTTGCTAAATAGTTTTAGTTAGAGTTTTAATTTAGTAGCTTAGTTTTGTTTTATTTTATTTTTATATTATTTGTTATTTTTATTTTAGATTTTTATTTATTTTATTTTATTTTTATATTAGTGTTTAGTTTTAGTTATAGTTCTAGTTTATTATTTTATATATTATAATTTATTTTTAGTTTATTTTTAGTTAGTTTAGTTTTAGTTTAGTCTAGATTTTTAGTTTGAGTTTTAGTTTACTTTTAGTTTTTTTAGTTAAGAGTTTTCGTTTTACATATGAGTTTTAGTTAGAGTTTTAATTTAGTAGCTTAGTTTGGTTTTAGTTTAGTTTAGTTTTAGATTAGTGTTTAGTTATAGTTTAGAGTTTTAGTTAGTTTAGTTTAGTTTTAGTTTAGTTTAGAGTTTTAGTTTAATTTAGTTTTTTAGTTACGAGTTTTCGTTTTACATATGAGTTTTAGTTACAGTTTTAATTTAGTAGATAATTTTGATTTTAGTTTAGTTTTATATTAGTGTTTAGTTTTAGTTATAGTTATACTTTAGTAGTTTATGGATAAGAATTTATTTCTAGTTTATTTTTAGCTATTTTAGTTTTATTTTATTCTGGATTTTTAGTTTATTTTCATTTTATTGTATAGTTTTAGGTTATAGTTTTAGCTAGTTTAGTTTAGTTTTAGTTTAGTCTAGATTTTTAGTTTTAGTTTACTTTTAGTTTAGTTTAGATTAGAGTTTTAGTTTAGCTACAGTTTGCTAAAGAGTTTTAGTTAGAGTTTTAATTTAGTAGCTTAGTTTGGTTTTAGTTTAGTTTTAGATTAGTGTTTAGTTTTAGTTTAGAGTTTTATTTAGTTTAGTTTATTTTTAGATTAGTTTTTAGTTTTAGTTTGAGTTATAGTTTATTAGTTTAGAGATTAGTGTTTAGTTTTAGTTTTAGTTTTGTTTAGTTTTAGTTTAGTCTAGATTTTTAGTTTTAGTTTACTTTTAGTTTAGTTTAGATTAGAGTTTAGTTTATATACAGTTTGTTTAAGAGTTTTAGTTAGAGTTTTAATTTAGTAGCTTAGTTTGGTTTTAGTTTAGTTTTAGATTAGTGTTTAGTTTTAGTTTAGAGTTTTAGTTAGTTTAGTTTAGTTTTAGATTAGTGTTTAGTTTTAGTTAGAGTTTTAATTTAGTAGCTTAGTTTGGTTTTAGTTTAGTTTTAGATTAGTGTTTAGTTTAGAGTTTTAGTTAGTTTAGTTTTAGATTAGTGTTTAGTTTTAGTTAGAGTTATAGTTTAGTAGTTTAGATATTAGAATTTATTTTTAGTTTAGTTTTAGTTAGTTTAGTTTTAGTTTAGTCTAGATTTTTAGTTTTAGTTTACTTTTAGTTTAGTTTAGATTAGAGTTTTAGTTTAGCTACAGTTTGCTAAAGAGTTTTAGTTAGAGTTTTAATTTAGTAGCTTAGTTTGGTTTTAGTTTAGTTTTAGATTAGTGTTTAGTTTGAGTTTAGTGTTTTAGTTAGTTTAGTTTAGTTTTCGAGTAGTGTTTAGTTTTAGTTAGAGTTATAGTTTAGTTTAGTTTTAGATTAGTCTTTAGTTTTAGTTTAGAGTTTTAGTTAGTTTAGTTTATTTTTAGTTTAGTCTAGATTTTTAGTTTTAGTTTTAGTTTACTTTTAGTTTAGTTTAGATTATAGTTTTAGTTTAGCTACAGTTTGCTAAAGAGTTTTAGTTAGAGTTTTAATTTAGTAGCTTAGTTTGGTTTTAGTTTAGTTTTAGATTAGTGTTTAGTTTTAGTTTAGAGTTTTAGTTAGTTTAGTTTATTTTTAGATTAGTTTTTAGTTTTAGTTAGAGTTATAGTTTATTTTATTTTTATATTAGTGTTTAGTTTTATTTTAGATTTTTATTTAGTTTAGTTTAGTTTTATTTTATTCTAGATTTTTATTTTTAGTTTTAGTTTACTTTTAGTTTAGTTTAGATTAGAGTTTTAGTTTAGCTACAGTTTGCTAAAGAGTTTTAGTTAGAGTTTTAATTTAGTAGCTTAGTTTGGTTTTAGTTTAGTTCTAGATTAGTGTTTAGTTTTAGTTTAGAGTTTTAGTTAGTTTAGTTTAGTTTTAGATTAGTGTTTAGTTTTAGTTCCAGTTATAGTTTAGTAGTTTAGAGATTATAATTTATTTCTAGTTTAGTTTTAGTTTAGTATAGATTTTTAGTTTGAGTTTTAGTTTACTTTTAGTTTTTTAGTTAAGAGTTTTCGTTTTACATATGAGTTTTAGTTAGAGTTTTAATTTAGTAGCTTAGTTTGGTTTTAGTTTAGTTTAGTTTTAGATTAGTGTTTAGTTCTAGTTTAGAGTTTTAGTTAGTTTAGTTTATTTTTAGTTTAGTTTAGAGTTTTAGTTTACTTTATTTTTTTAGTTACGAGTTTTCGTTTTAAATATGAGTTTTAGTTAGAGTTTGAATTTAGTAGCTTAGTTTGGTTTTAGTTTAGTTTTAGATTAGTGTTTAGTTTTAGTTAGAGTTATACTTTAGTAGTTTAGGGATTAGAATTTATTTCTAGTTTAGTTTTAGTTAGTTTAGTTTTAGTTTAGTATAGATTTTTAGTTTAGTTTTAGATTATTGTTTAGTTTTAGTTTATAGAGTTTTAGTTAGTTTAGTTTAGTTTTAGTTTAGTCTAGATTTTTAGTTTTAGTTTTAGTTTACTTTTAGTTTTTTAGTTAAGAGTTTTCATTTTACATATGAGTTTTAGTTAGAGTTTTAATTTAGTAGCTTAGTTTGGTTTTAGTTTAGTTTTAGATTAGTGTTTAGTTCTAGTTTAGAGTTTTAGTTAGTTTAGTTTAGTTTTAGTTTAGTTTAGAGTTTTAGTTTACTTTAGTTTTTTAGTTAAGAGTTTTAGTTTTACATATGAGTTTTAGTTAGAGTTTTAATTTATTAGCTTATTTTGGTTTTAGTTTAGTTTTATATTAGTGTTTAGTTTTAGTTTAGAGTTTTAGTTAGTTTAGTTTAGTTTTAGATTAGTGTTTAGTTTTAGTTAGAGTTATACTTTAGTAGTTTAGGGATTAGAATTTATTTCTAGTTTAGTTTTAGTTAGTTTAATTTTAGTTTAGTCTAGATTTTTAGTTTGAGTTTTAGTTTACTTTTAGTTTTTTTTAGTTAAGAGTTTTCGTTTTACATATGAGTTTTAGTTTAGAGTTTTAATTTAGCAGTTTACTTTAGTTTCGTTTAGTTTTATTTTAATGTTTTAGTTTAGATTTTAGTATTGTTTAGTTTAGTTTATTTTTAGTTATGGTTTTGAAGTGCCTAAAGGGAAAATAAATGCCGTTGTTCTTGTATGTTTCTTCAATGTCATAACGTCAACTAATAGCCTTTTCTACTGTTCACCAGAAGATATACTGTAATTTCATTGTCGAAAATCTCGGTGACTACACGTAGATCCTCGAGCTTGCTCTGATTAAGATCTATCAAAATGTAACCGTAGGGCTTGCTAGTCGCCTGAGTGTACGCTGACAACAGAAATTTTGGCGCACCAGGGTATATCTTTTTATTGAGAGTTATGAGTGAGCTAGAATCACGAACAACTCGATAGATAATATAGATAGTACAATTCAAAGCAAGGACTCGCATACATTTGCTCTGATGAAACAGATTGGGTAAAACTAGGGCTATGGAAATATGTTCATGATGAGATCGGACAGTGAACAATTGCAGCATTTCCTGTGAGAACTGTTCAATGGATTCAGTTAAATCACCAATAATCAGCCACGAGTTCGATTCAATACTATTGAAAACATCAAGTCCTCGGATGAATTGTATTGGTATGCTGTGGCAATAGCTTTTATTTTATCATAGGACTCCTGCCAAATACTATAGCAATAGCAGATTTTTTTTGGCTTCTCCAAAAACATTTTATCGCAATTTTGAATTATTCTAGCTAAAAGTGTTGTTTTCTCCGACATTGAGGGACCACACAGAAACTATCTGAAGTGTGTTTTAAATTGATACATGCTGCTGACAACAGTCGGACTATGACTAACTGTAAACCTTATGTGTCCCATGAGTAGGTAGTAATTTTCCCATAGATCTATCTATTCAAGAACAAAAACAATATTTCATGGCAACATTTATTACAGCAATATGAACACTTATTCAATGTGACAAAATTCCATGGTCAACATGAAAACTCTATTTGTTCAATATGAACAATGATAACACTTTTTGTCTTTAAACACTTTTGTCCAACTACAGCACTTTTTGTACATCAACACTTTTCTGTACAACACTTTTCTATACAACAACATGAACACTTGTTCAACGTGACAAAATTTCATGGTCAACATGAAAACTCTATTTGTTCAACATGAACAATGATAACACTTTTTAAATAAACACTTATTGTCTTTAAACACTTTTCTGTACAACACTTTTGTCCATCTACAGCACTTTTGTACAACACTTTTCTGTGCAATAACACTTTCTATACAACAACAAAAAATACACTTGGAACAATAGCACAGTTGAACATTACAGTGAATTTAAAAATGGGGTCCCCCCACCCCGGGGGCCACGGGGCCGTAGGCCGGCCGGCCGCGGGCGGGCCCCCCCCCCGGGGACCACGGGGCCGAAGGCCGGCTGGCCGCGGGCGGGACCCCCCCCTCCCTCCGGGAGCGGCGGGGGACAAACAATAGTTGTCGTCACTGCGGCTGCTACAGGTTAGTGGATGGGTTAGGTTAAGCTAGTGAGATTGGGATTAGTTAATTTATGAACAGGTTGGGGTGGTGGTTAGTTCAGGTTAGGTTAATTTATCCAGACCAAGTTGATTGCGATAGTCTACGCATTCAACTCGGTCTGAAATATGATAGTGGCCGTGGGGTAGGACACTCACACCATTCTCGAGCACATAGACTTTGTCGGATATACACGACATTGCATTCTTTTCCACTCTCACAGTATAATTTCTATACTGTAGAGAGCGAATTGCAAGCACTTGTGCTCTCGGAACTAGGCTTCTTTCTACAAACTCTCTGTAAATACTCATGTTGACATTGCTCTCTACAAAGTGTGTAGGCACCCCTTTACACGCCTTCTTTTCTTCCCCACTATGAGTTTCAACGCAATAGACTATGGGACCCGGGAACACCCCCCTGGATACACAATCACTACCAATATCTGGTTTTATAATTTATAGTTGGTTGGGGGCTGTAAGTGTCACCAGCTTATTGTAAAGCGATGAATTTCAGCCTGCGTAATCCATTCGTTAGCTGATATTTATAAACTGTTTCACATCACCAACTAAATCCACTTCAGTCCCATTTAACTTTAACAGCAGAGAATCTGTATCCCCATAGTAAACTTGAACCTCCCCCCCCCCCGTGGCCATTGCACCTTGCACACATTGTAAAAGAACGACAACATGAGCTTTTTTGAAATTTCCAGTACTGAACTACCACCTGCAATATTCTTGTTCAGTACCACATTCCGCTTTCGCCTGTGTAGAAGAACCATGCCGGCCTCTTTGCTCGTGAACGATGTAAAGTTGGGGTCGGTAATAATTCGTACACACTCTAGAGGGTCAGTCACGACGTCGCAGCGAGATCTATTACGAACGCTTTCACACATTTTACCAAACGCTGAATTTAGGATGAGCTTATACATTTCCTTCTCCACCTTTGAATTTGCCTTAGAGCGTTTATCGACAAAGGTGTCGATAAACGTTTTCAAGTATGGTTGCTGATTGAACTGCAGGACCCTGTGTATTTTGGTGATCTTGAAACCATTGCTCACAATCCAGTGCAAAAGCACATGGTTAACAACAATTTTCTCCTTAAGGTCCAAATCAGCAATCTGTTTAGAGGGAGTCCAAGGCATCCCCATATCCTCAACCAATGAACGATTGTAGGGGCTCAGCAAGCCCCTGCTCACGGGTCGACTGATAATGGGAAAGACAAAATACTTGACTGAGTTCTGAAGGACTAATGTAATGTGACTGCCAACTTCAAATACCCAGTCTATTAACCTGGTGTCCTTAACGAAGTTAATGTCAGGGAACTTAAAAGGATTTTCAATCCATTGATAGTTTCCACAAGGCAAAGAGTAGTTAGATGTTGCCGAGGGATACAATGAGTTCATGTCCAAGAACACTTCGTTTGACTTTGCACCGGTGCTGTTTCCGCTCGGATCGGTTGACAAGACACGGTCCCCCTGAAAAACAGACCCTCCCCGCATTGAACGCTCTACAAAAAGGTGTTGGTCTACGTCCTTGATTAGGCATAGGTCCTCCCTTCTAATTAAGGAAATTAAATCCATTACTAACGGAGATGTAGACAAATAGTAACATCTATCTAACCAGAAATCTGAATATATCTGGTCCGTGTTCTTACATACTATACCCAGTAAAATTAAAATGTCACTGGCTACGTATAGTCTACAAAAATCCCACTCATTTTTACATCTCCCCTTGGACCACACCTTCTTGGCAAACTCAGACTCCTCGGCTGTGCATTCACTGTTTGTCAGTGAATTGTAAAAAGCTTCAATTGGAGGTAGTTTCACCTCGCGGAAGTGAACACCAGACCAATAATAATTGTATGCGTGTATACCTGCTTAGGGCAATAGATCATATATTTCACCGTCTGGAAAGTGTTGTTTATGCAAGGAAAAGCTACCAAACTTGTTGCTTTTTTGCAATTGACTCAATTGAATCGATGCCTTGGGGACAAAACTAAAGGAATCTAGAAACCTGATTTTATTCCAACACATATGCCCATTATCCACTGCCTGCCATTTCAACTCGAGAAGCAGCAACTTCTCAGCCGATTTGGGAATAATGTTGTAGATAAATGAACTATTTACCCATGGACAATCTACTCCCCCTCCCTCCCTATGCATACGTGCCAGTGCCGGTAAAATAAATTTTAAATCATAATTGGAATTATGAATAAAAACAGGGATAAAAAACTGCTGGCTAACATTTAAATTACACGATTGATGCGCAACCCCCTAAAATTACTACCCCCGAGGACATTTCCTGCCACAAGAGATTATGATCTCTGACTTTCCCCCTCCCCCTCGTGTCCCTTAAGCCCCCGGATCCCCCTCTATAAACTCCCCTTGGCCTATCCCCCATATTTTTTGATCTGTGCAAGCAATGTAATCCTCGGAGGACAGCACAATATGATATTAGGCCTTTCTCCAATGGGAACAAGAAATATCCTCCGATACTCTTAGTTGAGTCCACGTCTGGATCATGAACTCGCTCACATCTACTGTTTCAACTATTTCTAACAACTGCATGGTGTTAGAACTATCTCTTTGTGCGTGAGCATAGGAAACTGCAATAGCCTTATGTTCTTTGACTCGGTTTGGAAATTGAGGGTCATTCACTTCCACCACCTTAGCTTCACAGTCCAAAGATATTTTGTCGCACTGGAGAAGGGTGTTCTGGAAATTTTTGAATCGTAAAATAGCCCTATCCCCTGAAACCGTTTCCACTGTCTGGTAGCCATGCCGGCTACAATGCTTCATGTGATCCCGTAGTTTTATATCACTACGGAATTGTGACAAGCATGTTGGACAGTAGAAACGTACCCCCTTATGCTTACCACCCCCCAGACCTCTACTCATGTCGGTAATCGGATTAAAATGGCCAATTGTGTTCGGTTCACTAGGTGGTGTGTATAGCAACCAAACCCAGTGTTTAACCAAATCAACTGACGGGCTCCTTCCGGGGAAGACCATCCCCTTCTTTTTCAAGCAAATCCCATCTTAAATTTCAGTTTCATATTATACCACAGTAACGCCAATATTTAAATGGGCATTAGCCCGTTCAAAAATGTCAATGGATCTTAGCGTTACTGGATATTTCCCCTCTAAACAAGAATAATCTACAATTGGGAAATTGGACCCATCCTTCCCATGTACAGCCCAATTGTCTAAATTCTTCTTGGTAGCGTCATCTGCTAGAGGCTGAAATGCTGATATGAGGAAAGCATATCTGAAACACTTTTGATCTGTTTCAAAACGGATCCGCTGGACACCACGACAACCTACTAAATCTAGATTATATTTTAAAACTACTGACCTTTCCCCACCTGCCCCCCCGCTTAAAATAAAATCTTTCTTAATTTTACAAATATTTACGCTTAAATTTTCCATAAAAAGAACTATAGACCCACTCCCATTTTCATTAAAGTTCTCGAGATGCGTTATAATTTGATCGACCCAATCTAAGAAAGCACCCTCAAAATTTTCCAAATTCGAATAAACCAAACGCATCTCGGAATGTATAAAATGAGAGTAAACCTCACTTTTCCCCTCATTCAAATAAAAAACCTTTAAAACAATGGAGACCTTAATTGATTCCCTCCCCCACAATTAAATCTGGTTCTCCAGAAGTGCAAGAATTGTATCTACATATGCATGCACAATTTCTACAGGGTCAAAAACAAATTTTCCCCCCATAAGTGTATTAAAAGGATCCCCAAACGTTGCAGTGAAAACAACTATATTATTTAATATTGTATTCGACAATTGAAAATCGGGGAAAGATGTACCCCCTCCCCCAAGTTGTTCAACAATATTTGGGCTATGTTCCACTTCATTCAATTGAAGTGGAAGTTGGTTATCGGGGGCTAGAGGAGGAGGAGGGTTCCCTGTAAATTCCCCGGTAAAATCATCCAAAAGCTGCAATGTGTTTCGACTCAGCAAAGGTAAGTCCCCCTGCTCAACTGCGCTATAATCAACATTTAAAAAATCACCTAAAAACACGTCAATAACGAAAGGTACTTCAAGAGAGTTAATGATTTTGTTGTTCTGAATTTCTACTGTTTGTATTGCAATTGCGTTGTACCCTTCTTCACTGGACAGAGAGCAGGTGAACAAAGCTATCTATAAATGAAAAATAGCTTAATTTCATAGTGCTCAAATCACCCCTACTGTTAAAATTTGAATTATTGCAAAATAGTATTTGGTTAATTCAACTGAAAGAAAAATTAACTTAATATAAGATAGATTCGAACTAAATTGCCGCTGTACAAGGGAGGCTGTAATTTTATTTTGTGAAAAAAATAGCTTATTTTCAGTGTTCAAATCATCCCATACTAATTTTATTTATTTATTTATTTTTATTTTTTTTTTCGACGCTGTTAGGAGCCACAGCGCATCCCTGACCCGCGGTGCTTCCCCTAACGCGTCCCTGACTCGTGGCACATCTCTATGGCGCATTCCTGACCCGCGGCGCTTCCCCCAGCGCTTCCCTAACCTTGTCCCACAGCACTTCCTGGACCCACCGGTACTTTCTGGGCTCCCCCGCGGCTCCCGGTCATTTACATAATGCCCCAAAAAAGTTGAAATATTCGCTTAGACTGCATAAGTCCAAGTTTCTATCTAATTCCGTTCTACAGGTTCGGTGAACTCTTCATTAGCTCACAATTATTGTAAGCCACCGCGCGAGTGTTCTAATTTCCAAGACCGAACTTTAGACGAGGAAACAGTACAATTAAATGCTGTAAACCGTTAACTCAGTATATTGTCAACAATGTTTCCCCATCACTAAAATATTGGCAAGGGTTTGTAAGATTGAAAGCTATTTTCAAAATATTCTTGCGCAAATTACGGGGTCCATACGTGACATATAGATAAATAGGAATAATCTCTCAGTTCCTTCTCTTAAAACTATGTGATATTCAATTGTGAAAAATAGGAGATTTTGAGTTACAAATGGTGAGCATTAATTGACTTGAAATTACCCATTAAAAATATTCGCTTATGAGATAACGGTGAAGAGATAGGGGGAATGCATAGAAAATAGCAAATATTAGAAAAAGAGGAGCGGTTTCTTTTGACTAGCAAGCAAAAAATTTACATTATATTAAGATATCACCGAGGGAGGGGGAGCAGCGAAACCCCTGGGGGGGGGGTGAGGGGGTAATATCCCGCTGAGATAAGTTTATATTGGGAATTGAAAAAGAAAAAAACATTGATGGAAATAGATGGGTAGGAAAAAATGCTTACATTTGCATAATCCGTCTGGGCTTGGGCACCCGAAGGACCAGGTAACGTGTGTGGGTGGGGGGGGGGGCTGGCAGCGTTATGTTCTTGCGTGGCTGGGCCGGCTATTTCAGGATCTTGCGTAGCTTCGGCGTTGCAGTTATCTGCCCACTCTCTCTTTAACTTTCTGCCAGGCCACATTGGGGCTGGCACTGATGGGGCTGCCTCACCCTCTCTGGCTTTCTTGGAAGGAGGGGGCACGCATTCTTCATAATTGGCCTTAAAAAGAAGAAAAAAAATTAGTATCAAAATAATTTGCCCCTTTTTTTACAGAAAGAAAGTTAGTACCCTTATCCATATAATTTATCTCTTTTCAGTAAAGCACAACGTAAAAAAATTTCGCGAGAAATATATTAGGCTTAGAAATCAAACGTTTTTATTAGACAATCAGTAGTCTATAGCCATAGGATAGGAATCATTGTTTGTATTTTTACCATTTAGAAAAATATTAAATTTTCCGGTCTATAGGCTTTAAATTAGATCGTTAACCCATCGACCTGTAGGCCTATATTTTGCAAACATAGGTTAAAATGCTATTTAATTTACGCATAATATAAGCTTCATACAACTCTTAAAGACTTTTCTTTCTAGCCTTGCGTATCAAAGTTAAAAAACATAATTTTCACGCACCCCTCCTGGGAATATAAAAGAAACTTTATCGAAAGAAAGCCTGAAAAAAATAAAAAACCTGCCTATAGACGCAAAGCATATATTTACACATTAGTTTTCTTGTCAAAGGGTATACATATCTACACAACGAATCACCCCTCTTACTTCTCATGCGAAGAAACAGTTTGTTTTCATTTTACAATGATGGCAATAGAATTGAGGCATGTCAACCCCCTTTACATAATTTACTTACAACGAAGCTGTTAGAAGCAATGTATTGCCCCCTCCCCCCTTTCACATAATGTTCTAAATATATTGTTAAACTTAATTTGAAAAAAATCTCTTTCATCGCTTCTCTGACAAATACAAGGTTACGAATCTACAAGCTTAATATACAGCAATCTCTTTTTGCTTAAAACTGTTTTAATTTGACAGCCAAAACAAAACCCTTTGGCTAGACCGATAGCGTGAACACACCGGAAAGGGGTGACAACTAATTTTAACCTCGCGTAGAGCATTATGTCAAAACCAGAGCGGCATTTTCATTAAAAATTGACAGAAGTCATTGGTCGCTTTTAGCTAGGATATATAACAATTAAAATTGCATAAATTTAACTAATGTATAATTATTTCTTTTTGCGAGTTTTTTGTTGTAAAACAGTGAGGGGGGGGGTTAGGTTTTGAGGGTAAAAGAAAATATTTTATGTATTTAATTTTGACGGAGAAACAGTTCCTTGTGACTTTGGCTGCCGCGCTCGTAAACACATAGGAAAAGGGGTGACAGCTAATTTTAACCTCGCGTAGAGCATTATGTCAAAACCAGAGCGGCATTTTCATTAAAAATTGACAGAAGTCAATGGTCGCTTTTAGCTAGGATATAGAACACTTAAAATTGCAGAAATTTAACTAATTGATAATTATGTATTTTTGCGATAGTGTTGTTGTACAACTGTGAGGGGGGGGGGTAGGTGTGGAGGGTAAAAGAAAATATTTTATGTATTTAATTTTGACGGAGAAACAGTTCCTGTTGACTTGGGCTGCCGCGCTCGTAAACACATAGGAAAAGGGGTGACAGCTAATTTTAACCTCGCGTAGAGCATTATGTCAAAACCAGAGCGGCATTTTCATTAAAAATTGACAGAAGTCAATGGTCGCTTTAGCTGGAAATATAGAAGGAAGGAATTTAACGAAATGGTATTTCTTTTTGCGAGAGTTTTGTTGTAAAACAGTGAGGGGGGGGGATTTAGCTGGAAATATAGAAAGAAGGAATTTAACGAAATGGTATTTCTTTTTGTGAGAATTTGATTGTAAAACAATGGTGGGGGGGGGATTTAGCTGGAAATATAGAAGGAAGGAATTTATCGAAATGGTATTTCTTTTTGCGAGAATTTTTTTGTAAAACAGTGAGGGGGGGGGGGTTAGGTTGTTATGGTAAAAGAAAATATTGTATTAATTTAAATTTTACGGATAAACAGTTACTTTTGACTTTGGATGCCGCATTCGTAAAAACATAGGAAAAGGGGTGACAGCTAATTTTAACATCGCATAGAGCATTATGTCAAAACCAGAGCGGCATTTTCATTAAAAATTGACAGAAGTCAATGGTCGCTTTTAGCTAGGATATAGAACACTTAAAATTGCATAAATTTAACGAAGGGATAATTATTTCTTTTTGCGAGAGTTTTGTTGTAAAACAGTGAGGGGGGGGGGGGTAGGGTTTGAGGGTAAAAGAAAATATTTTATGTATTTAATTTTGAAGGAGAAACAGTTACTTTTTACTTTGGCTTCCGCGCTCGTAAACACATAGGAAAAGGGGTGACAGCTAATTTTAACCTCGCGTAGAGCATTATGTCAAAACCAGAGCGGCATTTTCATTAAAAATTGACAGAAGTCAATGGTCGCTTTTAGCTGGAAATATAGAAGGAAGGAATTTAACGAAATGGTATTTCTTTTTGCGAGAGTTTTGTTGTAAAACAGTGAGGGGGGGGATTTAGCTGGAAATATAGAAGGAAGGAATTTATCGAAATGGTATTTCTTTTTGCGAGAATTTGATTGTAAAACAATGGTTTGGGGGGGGGGGGTTAGGTTTTGAGGGTAAAAGAAAATATTTACGTTTTAGCTGAATATACTGGACGATGTCCAAGGAAAATTCGTTTGAAAATAAAAATGCACTTACATTGCTAATTGCGGCTGTCAATGCTTCTAAAGAGTTAAATTTATCCATTGTAGTTGTTTGCACTATGTCAAAATACTTTCTGATAATTGAATCATATTGCATGCCCGTTATATACGAAATCTCAAGGGCGAATTGTTATGTAACGGTGAAAACTATATGTAACAAGCCCTCTGATTGGCTGAGAAGGGGGATGTATCCGACTCGCTGATTGGCTGAGAAGGGAAACACGTGATCTAACTGTTTCCGGGAAACTCATAACATTTGGCTCGAGCAACAACAACAAATACTATTTCTGGACACCATGACATTCGCCTCGAGCATGTACATGGCCAAAACAACAACAAATGCTGTTTTCTATTTCTGGAAACTCATAACATTCGCTGAGAGCGTGCACTTACAACAACAACAACATCGACTTTGGAAATTTAGGTCATTGACACGCTTTGATTACGCAATCAATTTCTCAGAAATCCATCTCCCCTAGGGACTCTATGCCCATATTAGGACCATAAACCACGTGGTGATCGTGGGAGTTTTAAAAAAAAGTGTCCGGATCGGGATTCGAAGGGGTATTGTAATCGTGGGAGTAGAACCCCCCCCCCTTCTACTTGAGTGTTTGTTATTTGGTCTTTGAACTATTTTGAACAAAATTGCTATCTCAAAATTTTGATCAGATGCAGTTGGGGATAAAGGGGTCTCGGGGGGGGGGGGGGCTAGTTGCCCTCCAATCACTTTTGGCTCTTAAAAAGGGCACTAGAAATCCCGATTTACAATCAAATGAGCCCCTTCTGAAGTTTATACTACCATTCCTCCCTTGAGAACCGTATATGCCCCCAGGGCATAATTTAAAACGCTTGCCCCGAGGTTCTGGGGGGCTGTGTTATCCCTGAAGTCTTTGTTATATGATCTTTGGTCTATTTTGAACAAAATGGCTACATAAAAATTCAATTGGACGCATCTGGGGAAAATAGGGTTGGCGGGGGGGGGTGCTAGTTGCAATCATATCACTTTTGACTCTTAAAAAGGAATTATAACTTCCAATTTCTAATCGTTTTAGTCCCCTCTGAGGTTTATGTGACCACTTCTTCCATAAAAATTTTACAACCCTTCCCCAGGCTCTAGGGGGGGGGGTATTTTGACCCCACATTTTTTGTTATTTGATCGTTGCACTATTTCAAACAAATTGGCAATCTCAAAATTTTGATTGGATGCATTTGCGGAAAAGAGGGAGTGTGTGTGTGTCTGTGTGGGGGGGGGGGGGTAGATACTTTCCAATCCCTTTTGACTCATTAAAAAGTAACTAAAACGTTCAATTTTCAATCATATGAGCCACCTCTGAAGTTTATACGACCTCCCCTTAAATAAAAACTTTATATGCCCTCGGGGCATAATTCAAAACACTTGTCCCCAGGTTCTGGGGGTCTGTGTCGACTTCGGATTTTTTTTATTGTCTGATTTATGAACTATTTTTAACAAAATGGCTATTTAAAATTTTTGTAGAATAGGTTTGGGGAAAAAGGCGAGGTGGGGGTAGGGTCTAGTTGCCCTCCAATCTCTTTTGACTCTTAAAAAGCGAGCTAGAACTATCAATTTCCAATCAAATGAGCCCTATCTGAAGTTTATAGGAACATCCCTTCCATAAGAGCCATATATGCCCCCAGAGCATAACTTACGATGCTTGCCCCTGGGGGTTATGTCAAGCCTGGAGTTTTTGTTATCTGATGTTTGAACTATTTTTAAGAAAAGGGCTATCTAAAAAATTTTATTTGATGGGTTTGGGGAAAAAAGGGTGTGGGAGGGGGGAGCCTAGTTGCCATTTGATCTCTTTTGACTCTTAAAAAGTAAACTAGAACATTCAATTTTCGATCAAATAAGCCCTCTCTGAAGTTTATATGAGCAACCCTTCTATAAGAACCATATATGCCCCCAGAGCATAACTTACATTGCCTGCCGTGGGGGTTTGTGTTGTTATATGATCTTTGAACTATTTTTAATAATATTAAATATTAAAAAAAACAAGGGGGGCTTGTTGCCCTCTGATCTCTGTTGACTCTTAAAAAGTGAACTAGAACTTTTAATTTCCAATCAAATGAGCCTTCTCTGAAGTTTGTACAAGCATCCCTCCTATAAGAACGATATACGTCCCCAGGGCATAACTTAAAATGCCTGCCCTCGGGCCCTGAGGGGGGGGGGTCGTGTCACAAGTGCTGAAAAAAAAACACACACACAAAACGAATATTTCAAGAGGAATATTCTTCAGCGCAAAACGGAAAAATATATTCTAGGAAAGTGTTGAAGGAAAAAAAAAAAAACAAATGCGGATAGTCAATGTGAAAAACAAAAACAATGAAATAACTCCCCAAAAAATTAAAATATGAATAAAATTCAATAAAATCCAAAAATTATAAGAGTTAAAATCAAATAACTAACAACCATAAAAGCAAGTTATTCACTAATATCCGCGATTTGCAAAAAAATCAAAAAAATATGCATTCGATTCAGCTGATGGAAGAGCTTTAGCAAAGGTCTTATCCTTGTATGGTATTCAAGACAAATACATTAAGGTGATTAGTGCTATGTACAAGAATAACACTGCTGCAGTTAAGGTAGTAGATGAGGTTAGTACCTGGTTTTGTATTAAATTAGGAGTTAAGCAGGGTTGTGTTCAATCAAAATTTATATGGATCATTTTGATGGACTTTGACTTAAGGAGCACAGGAAAGACAAAGGGAGAACAAATTAGAGAATCAAATTAGGAGGAAAAATTTCCCTGGACTTAGATTTTGCCGATGAGTTAAGCATCCTAAATGAAAGTGTGAGTAAAAATTAATGAACTTTTAGAGGTTTTGCAAGTTCACATTACTAGAATAGGCTTGAAAATTAAAGTTAAGAAGACTAAGTGGCTAAAGCTAGGAACAAGTGAAGATAAAAAGATGAAGTTGGGTAATGAAAACATCAATCAAGTGAATAGCTTCACTTTCCTTGATAGCATTATTAGTAAAGAGGTGGATGTTAAAAGTAGAATAGCTAATGCTCAGGGTATTCATTCATAGTTAAAAAAAAAGTTTGGAACAATTGAAAGATAAGTCTACAAACCAAGATTAGAACATTGGAAGCTTTAGACAGTGGGTCAAATATGGTTCTGAAGCATGGGCACTCCAAAAAAACGGAAGAAGATTTGCTTGATGTTTACCAGAGAAATCGCCTACAGATTGTTCTGGGTACCTGACTGACAGACCATATTTCGAATAGTAGACTGTACAAAAAGTGTGTTTCAATCCCACTCTCTATGGCTATAATGAGAGAAAGATTGAGATGGCTAGGGCACGTTATGTTTATGAAGGATGACTGTTGGAACCCTTGGTCCCAGTTTGTTCAGATAAATGTCCTTCCCAGATTCTTTTCTTTTGTCCCCTTAATTATTTTCCTTCCCCTAGCAATAATTATTAATTTTCCTTTAATTTTGGTGGTGCCATTTTCTGTCCTCCTAATTGCGTAGTTTGTTACATAGACCACGAGGTATTAAGTGCGCAGTTGGGGATGTTTGACCAGTAATTAGTAAGCCATCGGATTGGCTGGAAAAATTCACCACCATCCCATCACCCCTTCGAAGGCACGCGGCCGGCTGAGCGGGCTGGGGAAATTTGGAAGTGTGAGCTAGCAGTTCCTTTTCTGTAGCGTGACTGAATACAGTAAGATTTTTTATACTATATAATCTTTGACTTTTAGCCTAGGTTGAGTCCAAGGAGATAGTTAGAAATATTACCGGTAACCCTTGGCCGTCAAGAGGCCCCTGGGACCATTTAATCACGCTATAGTACCCTAAGGCAGGATATATTATAAATTAGACATTGACGCGTACCTAATGGACACGGAACCGTTGGGGTAAGCGTGGGAACCCCAGTAACATTTGGGCCGGCAAGGGGTTCTCCCCTTCGAGTAAGTGGCATATCAGCCTTTTTGCGTCATTTTTGCACAGATAAGGGGTGACCCCCGTACTTTACACCCCAATAAGTGGTGGTAGCAATAAAAGGTCCTATCAGTAAACCTGATAGTAAAAGAATTCTGCGTTTTCGAAGAGACAAGTAATTTAGCCTACAATAGTAGCCTATTGCGGTTACATATATAAAAAAAATCACAAAGAATTTTTTGATCTAAGCTGTGCCTCGTTGGATAGATAGGTAATAAAATTTACGAATCAATATATCGCGCAACTAATTAGTGTGCACAAATAAGGCTAATAGAGTCGCAACATTTTTTCGTGAGAGACCGGAAGTTGTATTGATAAAATGTTTTTCATTTGGACGGAAGACGTTAAGTAAACCTTGAAATAATGGCGGACCAACGGAGAATTCAGACAAGATCTACCACGGTAAAACAAAAATCGGATTCAGACACACAATTGTATGCGACTCTCGCTGGAAATACCCTAAGAAAACACCATCACTTAGAACCATATATCACTCAACAGGTGAAATAGACATTTCTGGAACGTTTGAAGAGGAAATCTTGAAAACGAATCCAGTAATAGAGCGATCTCCGGTACAAACGAAGAAAGAAGAAAAAAGTCTAAGGCAAATTCAGAAAGAATTATTCCCAGATAGAGAAACCCGAACAAAAGAAACAGTGGCGATAATACATGACGAAAAATCATTACATGGAAGGAGGGGTAAAACAAAACCAATTCACCCTTCAGAGGAGGTACAAAAAGTAGAGGAGTTGCGGGTAAGAGAAAATATTATACAACGAGCAGACTCAGAAAACGAATTAAGAGAATATAAAGACAGTGAGAATCATAGTAGGCCAAGTAGCAGGAGTAGTAGAAGCTCAATTTCCAGCAGGAGCTCGCGAAAATGCACTCAAATAGATATGACACAACAACTATTAAATTTCATGGAGAAAGAAAGAGAGAAAGATGGACAAGAAAGAGAGAAAGGGAGAATAGATAGAGAACGAAAGGAAGAGGCTGATAGAGTAGCCAAAGAAAAAAGGAGGAGGCAGACAGAGAGGAAAGAAAATACATAATGGAAATGATTGCAGAGAATTACCAAGAGCCCCAGAAATCGTCCACAATAGAGGTAATGCAGGCAGTAAACCTTCAACCAATGAAAGAAAATGAAGATGTACATTTTTACATATACAATTTTGAAAAAACGGCGGAATTAAGCGGGTTGCCGAGAGAAAATTGGGTGACAAGAATACAGCCCCTCCTTAACTACAAAGCACAAATTGCATATAAAGCATTACCAATGGACTACTCAAAAGATTTTGAAAGACTAAAGCAAGCCATTTTTGAAAAGTTTGAACTCTCCCCGGGCCACTTTCAACGAAGGTTAAGAACGAAAGAAAACGAGACAACGAAACTTATAAAGAATACGGGTACAAATTGAAAGATATGTGTTTAAAATGGCTAGAGTTAGAAAACTATAGAATTTTAGAAGACCCGGAAGAAATAAAAGATAAGATAACGGAAATAGTGGATAAAACAGCGATGGAACAATTCTTAGAAAATACCCACCCAAATACGAGAATGTACTTAAAAGAGAAACACCCACAAACAATTGAAGAAATTTCCGAATTAGCAGACAGGCACACTAAAATTAGGAGGGAGGCATTCCCACCAAGAACAAGGTTAGGAGGTAGTGGTAGGAAAGAATACCCTTACTCAGAGAATATAAATAATGCTAGCCAGATATAGCAAAGACAAACGGAAGCAACGCGCTACCATTGTAACTCCGACAGCCACTATAGCGCCAATTGTCCAAATAAAGACGGTAAAAAATACGGCCAAAAAACAGGAAAAGTATGACGTTACCTGTTATGACTGTAATAAACAAGGAAATTATTCCTCAAATTACCGTAACGCGAAAAAAAATTACGACATTAACTACAGAACGGGGCAAACGGAAGACAGGACAATCCGAGAAACGATCGATCCCGAGAGAATGGGAAAAAGTCTCAAACGTATAAGAGAACCGCATGGGTTAAAAGCCCGGAAAATATGAAAACTTGCGCATTTGCAAAATCACATAAAGTATGTGGCGAACTAAACGGTAAATCGGTAGAAATAGCTATCGATTCCTGCAGCAACCAAACCTATGTACGGGAAGACTTGGTAAAGAAAACCGACGTAAATTACAAAAATATAGTGGCAGCGCTACGCTACTATGGAGCAAAACATAAATGTCCGACAGCTCAGGTCATAATAGAAATAGCCGATAAAGAGGGAAATACGGTTAAAAACGAATTAAAAGTAGGGGTTGTACCTACTCTTGCAGTAGACGTTTTATTAGGGGGAGATTTCGGCAATGTCGAAAATTTTCTTACACTAAAAGAAACCTCCATGATAAAAAGAGTAAATGCGGTGACACGAAGTCAAGAAAAAAATAAAAGGGAGTCTGTGCCGCCCACTAATGAAAATGATGATCAAAATATACAAAACCCATTTCAATTTAACGACGAGATGTTCATAAGAAAACCGAAAAGCCAAAAAAGGGCAGACAAAAAGGAATATAACCATAAACAAGATAAATTATTGACTGTTGAAAGAGAAGCAGAGGAAATCAAAGCTTAACTAATAGAAACACTCGGGATAACCTCCGAAAAATTCACAAAATTACAAACAAATGATAGAGACTACAGAAAAATAAAGGTAGCACTAACGAATCAAAAAAATCCGCAGCCTAAACAGTTTTCCAATAATGAAAATCTGCTTTACAAAATAATGGAGACTGGGGAAAACCCTAGAAAATTACAACTTTTGGTACCACATGAACTAAGAAAAGCGGTAATAAAGTTGGCTCACTCAAGCCCAACGGGGGGACACATGGGATCCCAAAGAACAACAGATAGAGTCTTGCAGCGTTTTTGGTGGAAAGGATTAAGAAAGGGTATTACCAAATTTTGTAAAAGATGCAAAAATTGTCAATTAATCGCATACAAAAAACCAAATAAACAAGTTCCAATGAAAAAATACTCATTTTCGGCAAACCATTTGAGAGAATTTCAATGAATATTATCGGTGCACTTCCGAAATCTAGGGCGGAAAACAGATTCAATCTAGATGATCTGGCCACGAGATACCCAGAAGCTCTCCCAATGCGAACAGTAAAATCACCAAAAATCGCAGAAGAATTAGCGAAATATATCTCACGTCACGGAATCCCGAAAGAAATATTAGCAGATAATGGAACCAATTTTTTAGCGACATACATCCGAAAATTATAAGAAATTCTCTGTATTAAACAAGTATTAACTACTCCATTCCATGCTCAGACAAATGGAGTGACAGAAAGATTTAACGGAACCCTAATTAGTATGTTGAGACGTTTTGTAAGATACGACGTAGATCAATTGGACAAAATGCTTCTTTGTGTTCCTTTTGCATATAGGGAAACCCTACACCAAACTACAGGGTTCTCGCCATTTGAATTACTATATGGGACAAACCCGAGGGGGGTTTTAGACATTTCAAAGGAATCATGGGAGAATGAAGATAAAAATTAAGAAACAGTGGTAACACACTTGCTATCACTACAAGAAAAACTGCATAAATACCGTGAAATTGCCAAGCAAAAACAAGGGGAATATGCAGGGAAAACGAAAATATGGTACGATAAATCCGCCCGAATGAGCGAATTCGCGGAAGGGGATGAAGTCCTCATATTGTTACCGGACGGAAATAATAAATTGTAAGTAAGATGGAAAGGACCATTTAAGGTGAAAAAGAAAACGAATACTGTAAATTATATGATAGAATTAGATGGAACAAGAAAAAAGGATGAAGCTTACCATGTGAATTTACTGAGGAAATTTAAAAAGGAGAATGAAAAGGGAAGCCACAAAGTTCCGCAGAAGCGCTGCCTCATGATTTTGACCTCAGAACATGACGAGGAAAGTGCTCCTTTAGGTACAATAGACCCGGCGTAAAAACATATAAATGCCATTGAAAGAGTTTCGGCAGAAACACATTTGAGCCAAGCTCAGAAATCCCAATTAAATAAGTTATTCATAGAATTTGCAGATGTATGAACAGACTAAATCGGAAAAATAAAAAATGTGGTACATAAAATACTATTAAGGGACAAGAAACCAATAAAACAATGCCAGTACCGAATACCAGAAGCTAAAAGGAAAGAGATGAAAAAAGAAACAGATCAAATGTTCGATTCAGGGGTTATAGAACCATCAAACTCAGAATATGCAGCGCCAGTCGTATTAGTCCCCAAGAAGTATGGCTCCATTAGATTTTGTGTGGACTATAGAAAACTGAATAGTATTTCCAAATCAGACGCGTATCCGATACCAAGAATGGACGAAATTCTAGAGTCAGTAGGACTTGAGGAGGGGGTATTGGAAAGTAAAAATGGACCCAGATGATTCAGCCAAAACTGCCTTTATTACTCCTTTTGGGTTGTACCAATTCAGGTACATGCCATTTGGACTAAAAGGGGCACCAGCAACATTCCAAAGGCTACTAGATTACATTTCAAATTCCTTACCATATACAAGAGCCTATTAGGATGACATTATAGTATTTTCGAACTCATTCAATGAAAATCTAATCCATATGGAACAAGTATTAACAAGGCTGAGGAGAGCAGGACTAACTTTGAATGTAGAAAAATGTAAATTAGTACAGTCACAGACAGAATACCTGGGACACAAAATAGGAAACGGTATAATAGCCCCATTAAGGGAAAAAACAGAAAAAATTAGAAACGCAGCAGTTCCGACCACAAAGAAAAAAGTTTGGTCATTTTTGGGGTTGGCAGGATATTACCAAAAATTCATACCAAATTTTGCAACGATTGCTACATCTTTCATGGAAGCTAAGAAGGAAGGGGGCCATAGATCCCGTTAAATGATAAGAATTGGAACAAGATTCCTTGGATATACTTAAACATACTCTTTGTAGCGGAAGAATACTGAGAAATCCAAATTTTTCCTTACCATTTGTGCTACAAACTGGCAATTCAGATTACAGATTAGGGGCAGTTTTATCTCAAAATTTTGAAGATGGGGAACATCCAATCATATTTATATCGAAAAATTTGTCAAAAGTATATTTAAATTATAGCACAATTGAAAAAGAATGTCTTGCGATAATATACGCGGTCAAAAAACTTGACTATTACTTATATGGACGAAAGTTTACAATAGTGACAGATGATAACCAACTGAGATGGCTAAATATAATGAAGCCAGATAACCGACGATTGGCACGATGGGCCCTGTGCTTACAAGAATACAATTTCGAAATAAAATCAAGACCGGGAACGCGGACGGCAAGTCCCAATTGTGATAAAAACATATGTAAATAGAAAAAAAAATGTTGGATGGGCCGTGCCTTGATAACATAAATAATAGAGAGAAAAATAAAATGTTGGATGGGCTAGGCCTTGATAACATAAATAATAGAGGGGAAAAAGAGGTCAAAGACCCATGGGGAATAAAACAAAATGGTTATAAAATAGAGAGATGAATGACCTACAATGGATTGTGAGAAAGTTGGGAGATATTGAATGTCGAGTCGGATTGAAAAAACTTGAAAAGGAATCTGAGATTGGTATTATCAACTCAAAAAATATGTCGATCCTTTATGAGGGGGGAGAATCCCTTGGGGAAGATCCCCTGCGGGAAGTCGCGAAAGATAGCCCTTCTCCTTAATGCACAACTGGCGGACAAGTTGTGATCCCTTTACCGGGATCTTTCCTCTCTGATCCGGAGTCCTTGGGGGATACTCTCTCCTAGTCACTTCATATTTCACCCAAATCTCTGTCCAGTAACCCTATTCATAGTTGTCATTCTTAATGGGAATTGACAATTATTTCCGGAAAATCATATTCAGTATCGAAGTTTCATCTTCAATTAGCATCAACGTATATTCTTCATTTAATTATCCTAGGAGAGGGAACCCAGAAAAAAGGCAATTCATGGTTCACTCAAAATTTTACTTCATTCCCAGTACCCTTATCGTTTTCACAGGGCTTTGCATTTTCGGCCTTAGATTATTTGAAATTATGCCAAGGGGCAATTTACTTTTTATCGAGATATGGGGTTGTATCCACAGATGGAAATTAAGAGGCTAGTAAAGCCAAAATTTTTCATGATGGCTGGCATCATAGAAAGTGTCAGGAACTGATTCTTTGCTCTTCTCAAATGTAAATTCGTGAGAGCGAGAAAATTTTTGTTTTTGATTGTGCTACGCACAATGAATTTCTACGAATCTTGGAGACTTCAACTTTCAAAACCAAATGCAGATGCTATACGATATAGACCATGGTGGTTCTACGGTAGAGACGTGGGGATGACGACGAATCCTGAGCCAACCGGTGGAAGTACAGTCATTGGTGGAAGAAAGAAGAGAAGATACAAGTTTGGTGATATTGAGTTTAATGTTATTTATTTCATGTCTGAATTTCCAGCCAATCCACCAGAGTAGTGGCCATTTATCTTAGGAGTGAGGAGTTGGAACCCTTGGTCCCAATTTGTTCAGATAAATATCCTTCCCAGATTCTTTTCTTTTGGCCCCTTAATTATTTTCCTTCCCCAAGTAATAATTATTAATTTTCCTTTAATTTTGGTGGCGCTATTTTCTGTCCTTCTTTAATTGCGTAGTTGGTTACACAGACCACGAGGTATTAAGTGCGCAGTTGGGGATGTTTGACCAGTAATTAGTAAGCCATCGGATTGGCTGGAAAAATTCACCACCATCCCATCACCCCTTCGCAGGCACGCGGCCGGCTGAGCGGGCTGGGGAAATTTGGAAGTGTGAGCTAGCAGTTCCTTTTTTGTACCGTGACTGAATAAAGTAAGATTTTTTATACTATATAATCTTTGACTTTTAGCCTAGGTTGAGTCCAAGGAGATAGTTAGAAATATTACCGATAACCCTTGGCCTTAAAGTGGCCCCTGGGACCATTCGATCACGCTATAGTACCTTAAGGCAGGGTATATTGTAAATTGGACCTTGACATACCCGATAAGACACGGAACCGTTGGGGTAAGAATGGGAATCCCACTAATCTTTGGGCCGGAAAGGGGTTCTCCCCCTCAAGCAAGTGGAATATCAACCTTATTGTATCATTTGTTTACCAACAACTGGCGACCCCCATACTATACACCCCAATAAGTTGTTCCAGCTGTATAAGTCAACCCAATAATGATAGATTGCCAAAGACTGTCCCTTTTGACCAACTGTCTAGGGCTAAACGAAAAGAAGGTTGTCCATGGTTGGGGCAGGAGGATGTTGTAAAGAAATATTGAAGGCAAATGGGAATTTCTTGGGAGGGTGTAAAGAGGGAGGCTTTGAATAGATTAGGATGGAAGGGGAGCATCCGTAGCTGTGTTGGCCTAAGGCAGCTTGGTGCTGCGGTGGGTTGTTAGTAGTAGTACGTTACGACTGATAACTGTTTACAGTAGATTATTATGATGAATGATTAATAGAAAAAAAGTTGGAATCCTTGGTTTTCTATTGTTTGACTTAAAATAACAGCTAATCTGTCTACTCTTGTAAAACATAAAAAATATTGCCAACAAGAATTTCTGCCATACAACAAAGGAAGAAGTTTGATCACAGTGTAAAGATTGTATGTGGTCACAATTGGAGAGAAACTACAGAACGGGGACTTCTTGAGTGGTAAGACTTTTATTTGTTATTGATTCATAAACATGTTTTTATGTTCCTAGCCTGGTTTCTTCTCCATCCACCCATCATTGATGGCTTCTCAAATAAACAAAGAGAAACGCACCTCAATGAAAATATCAGTAAGCAATTTTTATTCCAAATTAAGGCATAGTAACCCTTAAGGCCTAAACAGTTCCTGATTTCATCCAGACTCAATTGAGACTTTGTGTGGCCCTTAGACTAATAATATTTTGCAGTCAGTTTACAAATAGATTTGATATTATAATGCTGAAGCATAAAAGGGAACTATAATTATAACTAAGGCAACTGGTTGAAAATGAACAGCTCAGATGATACCATTTTTCTCTAATAGAGGGTCTCAAACAAAAAGCCAAAATTGTAATCACTGATTTTTTCTTTATTAGATTTTCATATTTTTGAGGATCTTCAACATAGGGAAAACTTTTATGTTAATTATTTAATAGTTACTCTATAGTTGTATAAACTCCCAAGCTCAGTTTAGCTTCGACAGAAACCAAACTTTTGGATATTTAATGTAAAAAAAAAAGTTTCATTAAATAGATGTCCATTATGGTTGTCACCTATGGTAATTATGTGGAATATCTGGTATGTTTATTTCCTGTAGCACAATTTGGTACATTTTGATAATTTTATTTGAAGAAATTGAGCTCTTAAATCAATGTTGGACTTGAATTATCAATATATATGCTACATGCTAATTGCAGAAAATTGCTTAAGAGATGGCTTTATGCTAAGCAAACTTGTTTTAAGGGTGCAGTGCATTTGACTATGTCAGATTTTATTCAAATTTCTTACAGACAGGATTCTAAGTTCTGGAGAATTTCAAAATTTTGATTGTATGCGTTTGGGGACAAGTGTTTTGAATTATGCCCTAAGGTCATATAAAGTTTTTATGTAAGGGGTGGTTGTATAAACTTCAGAGGTGGCTCATTTGATTGTAGATTGAAGGTTCTAGTTACCTTTCAAAGAGTCAAAAGTGATTGGAAAGTATCTACCCCCCCCCCCACAGACACACACACACACCCTCTTTTCCGCAAATGCATCCATTCAAAATTTTGAGATTGTCAATTTGTTTGAAATAGTCCAACGATCAAATAACAAAAAATGTGGGGTCAACATACCCCCCCTAGAGCCTGGGGAAGGGTTGTAACATTTTTATGGAAGAAGTAGTCACATAAACCTCAGAGGGGACTAAAACAATTATAAATTGGAAGTTATAATTCCTTTTTAAGAGTCAAAAGTGATCTGATTACAACTAGCACCTCCCCACCCCCGCCAACCCTCATTTCCCAAGATGCGTCCAATTGAATTTTTATGTAGCCATTTTGCTCAAAATAGACCAAAGATCATACAACAAAGATTGAAAAGATTGAAAATGCGTTTGGGGAAAAGAGAGCAAAAAGAAAGAATCACGTTTGACTGTTAAAAAAGGCACTAGAAATTATTATTTCCAATTGAATGAGCCCTCTCCAAAGTCCAAAGTGAACATCACCCCTTGCATAGGAAGTGCCTGTGGAGACAAAAAATGGAGCCTTATGGCCTAAGGGTTGGTGGGGGGAGGCTAGTTGCTATTGGATCACTTTTGACTCTTAAAGAGGGATCTAAAATTTTCAATTTCTAATCATTTGAGTCCCCTCCAAAATATATATGGCCAACTTTTCCATAAAAACTTTACATGCCCCAAGGGCATAAGTTACAATCCTTCCCCCGGGTTTCGGGGGGGGGTATGTGGACCCCTAGTTATTTCAATCTAATCTTTGGAATATTTCAAACAAAATGGCTATCTCAAAATTTTGATTAGATGCATTTGGGGAAAGAGGGTGGGGGGATATGCCCCCAGATCACTTTTGAAGACCCTCAAAAAGGGAAATAGAAATTTCAATTTCCAATTAAATTATCCACCTCTAATTTTTATACGACCACCCCTTACAAAAAACCTTATCTGCACCCGGAGCATAATTTACAACACTTCCCCCGGGCTCTGGGGGGCTGTGTTGACCTCTGAGTTTATGATCTTTAAACTATTTTGAATAAAATGGCTATCTCAAACTTTTGAAAAGATACATTTGAGGATAAAGGGGTCTCGGGGAAGGGGGGGCTAGTTGCCCTTCGATCACTTTTGACTCTTATAAAGGGCACTAAAAATTCCGATTTACAATCGAATGAGCCCCCTCCGAAGTTTATACTACCATTCCTCCCGTGAGAACCTTATATGCCCCCAGGGCATAATTTACAACACTTGCCCAGAGGTTTTGGTGGGTTGTGTTATCCCTGGAGTCTTTGTTATATGATCTTCATCATATAACAAATGATGAAGCAATGATGAAGAGTTGGCGGGGGGGGGGGGTGCTAGTTGCAATCAGATCACTTTTGACTCTTAAAAGGAATTATAACTTCCAATTTCTAATCGTTTTAGTCCCCTCTGAGGTTTATGTGACCACTTCTTCCATAAAAATTTTACAACCCTTCCCCAGGCTCTAGGGGTTATATGATCTTCAGTCTATTTTGAACAAAATGGCTACATAAAAATTCAATTGGACGCATCTGGGGAAAAGAGGGTTGGTGGGGGGGGGGATTATGTGGAACATCTGGTATGGTATGTTTATTTCCTGTAGCACAATTTGGTACATTTTAATAATTTTATTTGAAGAAATTGAGCTCTTAAATCAATGTTGGAATTAAATTATCAATATATATCCTACATGCTAATTGCAGAAAATTGCTTGAGAGATTGCTTTATGCTAAGCAAACTTGTTTTAAGGGTGCAGTGCATTTGACTATGTCAGATTTTATTCAAATTTCTTACAGACAGGATTCTAAGCTCTGGAGAATTTTTAGCTCCAGCATATAAGGGCTGAACAGTTGAGCCATAATTTACTTTATATTTTTTTATAATTTACCTTTTACTTTTTGGCCATTCCTTTGTTGAATGCCCTGATAATTTGCAGAATAGTTCAAGTATTTTTTCTAAATATAAAGAAAATATTAACAGATCTTAAGAAGCATACCTTATAACTGAGCCTTAAACTTGGCCAAAATTTATGCTGGCCAATTTTAGCCCTATGCTCCTGTGCCCATACTGTATTTAAAGATTTCTCTGATCTTTCCTATAGTTATGTCTCCTCCCCCATTCAAAAGAAAATCCTGCATACATGTTTGAGACTGGGTATTTCAGCAAAGGTCACTCAGAGTAGGCTATATAGTACCATACAATAAGGATGTCAAGTTTAAAATTTTATTGTTCAGCCAAATCTTGAGGTGAATAAAGCCAAGAATCTGTCATGGCTTTGTTATGTATTAGCCTCAGGCAGCTTTTTGTTGTAGCAAGCTTAAAGTAGGAGGAGCCAAAAATATTACAAATTAAATTCTCTCTTTATCTTAGTGGCATCAAAGCCATGTATTTTCTTCTTCTAAGAGTCATGGTTTTTACTTAAGCTCCTTAAGCCTGGTAACATGGGGAAAACTCACCTAAGATCATATGCTTCAATGTAATTTGCTAATTAAGCTGCTATAATAACAATTCATTTAAATACTCAATATACATACAAAATGCAATTGAGTAGTTTGAAGAAAAAATAGAGCTCCTAATCTGGGAAACCTACACCAACCAACACAAATACACAAAAATAAACAATACAATTAAAACTCAAAACGCATAACACCAGTGAAATTCAGTTCATCAGAAACTCAACTACTTCATCAAATCTAATTCCAAGTTCAACTGCTAGGGCACCAGTTTTCTTAGCATACAAAAAGATATCATAAAAATCTATAAGAAAAGTAATGAAACATGTTTCTGTTCAGAAAAAGTAGAAAAGAATCTCCTAAATAAAAACAAGGAAAGCAGAAAACAAAATAGCAAAATGAATGATTTGTAAATTGTTTGCTTATTGGACTTAATTATAATGAGCAATGAATGTGAATGCATGAATGTAAAATATTAATATCATACTTTAACAAAAACATGCTAATAAAATAAACTAGCACTAAAATATTCCTTAGGCTATTTTATCCCTTCCCCCAATAGTTCTGGATGTAGCCTTAATAACAGGGATATTTCTTGGCCCTGCTAAATCTTATGATGACATCATTTCTTTTTGTTAAAATGGGTTTCTGGTTTCTCAACTTGTTAAAATTCAAATTTGCCTGTCTGAGAACAATAGAATCATAGATAGCCTATGAATATTATTTGAAATGGTTTTAAAAAATGGAGGTAATAGGGCACAGATACCACTCCTCTGAAGGAAACATCTTCAGTAAAATAAGAGTAGTGGCTTCAGATCCTTTATCTTATGCTACTTCAATACAGTTTGTTTTTTCTTAATGCACCCTTCCCTGCAATAGTCCCATATTTAACCCCAGGAACACACAAAAAACTAAAAGGAAGCACAAAAATAATAAAATTCTTACTTCATAGTATGCAAAATGTTTCTATTAATCAAATTATATAATGCTTCTTTCCTTTGTTATCTACTTTAAAAAACATTTCAAGTAATACTTTGATAAATTATGCAAACAATTCTAGACAAAACTATATTTCATCAAGTTGAGAGACTACAGAAAACTCATTTCAACAAAGACTCTTTGACCTAAGACAGAATTTAATAACATTGAAATATATTCTTAGTCATCCATAACTGTGTTAAGTGGTGTCCCCCAGGGGACCATCCTTGGAACGAGTCTCTTCAATTTTTATATTAATGATGCACCAAACCTTCTCTCGAACCTTCTCACACTTTATGCTGATTTCTCAAAACTTGTTGGCAAAGCTTCTATACCATCTTATCTCCAATCTATACAAATGGACCTTGATATTCTTGGAAGCTGGGCTGATAAATGGCTCCTCTCCTTTAATGCTGAAAAATGTCATGTCATTCATTTTGGCAAAAAAAATAATCCACATCAGCAGTACCATCTCCAAGGTAACCTCCTCTCTGCAGTTACTGAAGAAAGAGATCTTGGTGTCATTGTTGGTCATCGGCTGAGTTTCAGTACTCATGCAAAATCTGTATTTTCTTCTGCCTTCCAATCCCTTGGACTTATTAAAAGAACTATCTCTAGCCGGCCTCCTAAAGTATTTATGAAGCTTTACAAGGCACTGGTTTGTCCACGCCTTGAGATTGGAATGTCCCTGGTGTCCCCCTATTTTAAGAGGGAGAGGGAAATACTAGAAAAAGTACAGAGAAGAGCAACTAAGATGGTTAATGGCCTCAAACAAGTGCCATACAAAGAGCATTTCTGTCATCTGAAGCTCCCTACTCTCACATACCGGAGGAAGTGAGGCAATATGATTCTAACCCACAAAGTCATTTCAAAAAATACTTTTCATGGTCTCCTTGCTCCCCCAGAATGCCTTGTGACAAGAGGACATTCCATGAAAATTTTCAAGAAGCACTCTTCTATCCGAGAGAGAAGCCATTTCTTCAGCCAACGAATAACCAACTTGTGGAATCAGCTCTCTGAAGATACAGTGTCTGCAGACTCGATGATTGCCTTCAAGTAAAGACTTGACAAAGATTGGCAACAGCAGGATTTCCTCTACAACTGGGAAGCTGCTGAGCCTACAGCCCAAATGTAGCAAGCAAATCACAACAAACAAACAAAAAACAACCATTAGATGTCATCACAGAGCATTACAAGGATGGAAAATCCTTAAATTCGCTCCAAGCTGTGATTTAAGGTAATGATATTTGGAAATAGCGTAAAACAAAGACTGTAATGTACAACTTTAATTTTGATAAGATCTTGTCTTCAGAAAAATGATAGCTCTGTACTGCTACCTAAATGGAGGACAATGGAATGAAACATGATAATCCAATCAATAGAAACATGCTGCACATTATTCAGTGACAATTTTATTTGGTTGTTGGTTAAAAATATATAAATTTAGTGGTTGGTCTATCCAGAAGATGACATGTCATTAAAACAACTCTTACTTCATAATATGCAGAAGAATATAGTCAACAGGTATTCCAGGCACTTAAAATTGTACTATCTTTTTTCATTGTATCATTTTTTTCATTGTATCATCATTATTCATCTTTTTTCATAAAATAAATAAACATTTCTGTTATTTCAGCAGAATTCCAAAAAGGGTTATTGGCATATCAAGGGTTTTGCCTCAAATTTATTAATGTATTTATAAAATGTTTAAAACCTTATGAATTGGGATTGAGCAAAGGTGGAAGGCTGAAAAAATTTCTTGTCTGTCAAACAGAAGGTCTGTTTTGCAGGGTTTCTTTTTTCTAACACAAAGACTATTGAAGGGCATCAAATCTCAGTAACCTCTGAAGGAGAAAGAAGTAGAGACAGATGCTTCAAAATATCTTCCCACAAGAAAATTAAGACTCTGGATGTACAACTGAAAGCTTTATTCATATAACTTGACTGCCCTCTAAGATATGGAAAAATCTCAACAAGGGGTGTATTTTACATTACAATCAAAATTAAGAATTTTTTTTGTCATTTACTGGAATTTGTGCTACATCACCAAATGTTAAAAAAAAATTACCCATCTGTTAGTAATTTATGTTCTGTATTTTCTAATTATTAGTTATTTTTAATTCCAGTTGGGAGTTAAATTAAAATGGGCAGGACATAATAAGTCCTGGCTAAATAGACAGTTTGTAGAATACTGTGCATAAAATATAAATATTACAATTAATACACTTGAGAATCTTTAGATTAATATATAAGAATATATTTTCTGATAAATTTAGTTTGAAATTTCTTGCTCATGAGAGACAATTGAAGTTTTATACTTTTATTGAGACATCTTAAGTGCAAAACACACTTCTTGATTCAACATGGGCTTGTTATGGGCAAATCCATATTGAATAGACCTTAATTCTGATAATTAATGTTATAGACCTTAAGTGCAAATTAAGGTAATTAATATTAGCATACCTCAAGAGAGATTTTTTATATTAGTCAACTTTCAACTAAAGTTTGACTGAATTAAAATGGTCATAATTTATAAGGGTATATGCAAAATTTTTGGGGATGTTCAATTGACACTATTTTAAATGTGGGGTTCTTTGCTATACCATGGCCCATCTTGTAGAGAATAAATTAAGTGAAAGTAGGCTACCATATTTGGTAAGCCTATTGTGGTAGATTGAATTTGTTTTTTGACATTGCTTACCTTAGTATAAGGTGAAAAAACTACTCAATATGTAGGATACTTAAATTGATTTAATTGTAGGTCACCTCTCATTTTCAATTACTTTGTGAATTGTTACTAATGTCTTAAATTCTTAAGATAGTCTACTTGCATAAATGGGATATTACCAATCCAGACTGTAATTAATGATGATTAAACATAGAAAACCATCACATAACCCAAACTTCTATCATCATTATTTATAATTACTTGGTAGGTTATGGAATGCATTCTAGAATTTCATAGCAGTTTATACCAAAAATCTAAGAAGTGAATACAGATCTCATGAAGTGAATACTGATTTTAAGGGTATCTACTAGGTAACAGAATATTCAGATAGCCAAGAAACAAACTTAAATTTATAATCAGAGTTTCATCCTGAATCTAAATGTGACATTTGCTTTTGCTGCAAATCCAATATTAACCTAACCTCTCTAACCTTACCCAAATAGGCTACAGAGCCCATATTATAGCCTATATTTCCCATGCATTTATTGATTCTCAACTTTGTTGCCATTAATTCAAATTATGGGAAACTGGTTTTGACAGGATTTAAGCTAACATAAGTAAGCATAAGCTATCTTTATTACTTGAGAAATTGTGTCATCTTTGGGGGTCTATAAAGGGCTTAAGAATAAATTTACAACATAAGTTAATGTCATAGGCTATTTGGGTTCAGGATAAAATTCTGACTATAGAGGTAAGTGTGTTTCTTAACTAGCCTATATGAATGTTCTGTTGATATATAGGCTACCTTTACTGATTAAAACCTTGTAATTTGGGATTCTACAAAAGTAAGAGCCTCAAAAGATATATTTTTTTCCTCATTCAAGCAGAATATTTTTAATGTTTCATTCTGTAGAACAGATTGAAAAGTTTGTCAGTTTTTAGTGTCCTTTAAATGGAGATTAGCTAGTGGTGGGTACATCAAGATACCTGCCCAGGACTTACCTTACCATATAGAACTTCAACTAGCCTACTTTCTAAGATCAGCAAAAGCCCCTACTCATAGATTTTACCAAATTCAAGCCTTATTTTGGACTATTCAAATTATTTGTTATCATGTATGTAAGTCACTGTTGCCAATTCCTTAGTTGTGCCAGTTTTCCAATCAAAATTATGCCACTAAGAGATGAAATTGAACCACAGACAAAATGTTTGTAATAAAGAGCCCAACTGAAATAATTTCATTGTATTGATCAATTTGGTGCTTTTGATCGTTATTCTTTAGCTTCTCAGTCTTTTAGCGCGCATGGGTTCCTCATACATGGCTTAGAGCACCTGAATACCCAACCCTTTTTTAATATTGTAAGATAGGACATATAGACATTTGTGTCATAGGAACTGACCCCGCACCAGCTTTTTTGGCGGCAAAAAGCTTTGCCCAAAGCGGAATTATGGTGCTTTTTGGTGTACCACAGATTTTCCTAAAGGTGGCGTGCCGCCGGTTGATGCCGAATTTCCCTATCAAAAAGGGGTTTCAAGCCTTTTCAAAACAGGACGAGCGACGTACCGTTCAAATCCAAATAAACTGGCGAGTCCATTAAAGCTTCTCGGACCTCCGACATTGATACTTCTAAGCTAGGTTGTGACCGAGAAGAAGGTAACTTTATCAAATGGAAAATGACCAAGAGAGTTCGTTGTGGGAAATCTAGATGGTATGTCTGATTGAAGATTGTGTAGGCTTTTTTGAAAGGATAAAGAAGGAAAAAATATTATGAATTGATATATTCCTTTATTTGAAAACCCGTATAATATTCAAAAGCAAAAAAAGAACATTTAATTAACAAAATTACAGCATCAATGTCTAGCTGTCATCATAAATGAAAAAATAGGAAAAAACAATCAGCGTCTCAATAATAAATCAAAAAAGAGCACTAAATCTCAAAAGATCTTGAATTTTCTTTTTATGGTTTTACAAAGTTCTGAAACTGGAAATACTTGGTCTGTTTTACTATTTTTGTTAATCAACCTTGTTTGCCTGTTCATTGGGGCATATTCAGAAAATCATAGGCAGCGTAATAGCGCTGTCTAAGTAAAAAGCAACGTTAGCACAGTGTATTATTTACTCTTATTCACGAAGGCACTTCGTAAGGAAAGAGTCGTCGGAAAACATTTGGAAAGGGCCTATTCAATTGAAAATTGAAAGTTCTAGAACCAATTTCAAGAGTCAAAAGTGATTGAAAGGGAACCAACCCCCCTCCCATGCACCATTTTCCTCCAAAACATCCGATCAAAATTTTGAGATAGCCATCTTGTTCAACAGAGTTGATAGGTCCAATAGTTTTGTCTTTGGGGATGATGACCCCCCACCCCACAAAGCCCTTTGGGTAAGGAATGTAAGTTATACAAGTCAACAATTGTTTATATGTAGTATTTGTTATTAGGAAAAGGGCCATTCAGAACATTCAGGTTAAGCTTTAAGGGAATGTTGGACTAAATCAAAACACACTATGTGCATGCGGGTTGTCAAAAAGATGTATCTCAAGAATGGCTTAGAATATTAAGTTTGAACTTTCAGGAAATGATGAGGGGATCATCAGTTGACCAAAAACACATTAGTTGAAATGGTCAGACACCATCCTAAGTATGGCACCGGACCCCAGATTAGTAACTATTCAAATTATTTTTGTATTACCTTTGCTTTTAGTTACTATGTTATGTGGTTTGTTCCTTACTAGGTTTCAGCTATATCCGATGACGCTTACATATTGCCCATTTAAAATGAACTATATCGATCCATTATGTATTTCTTGTTATTATCTTATCGAAAGATGAACGTGTGTAAATATTACATTCACTTATTACGTCATATATGGATACAACCTACGATTATGACGTAATTAATCAAGCTTGTACATGAAAATGCAGTTTTTTTTTTATCAAAAGTAATACTATGTTAAAAACTATTTGTTTTTTAATTACAAAAGGTACTAGATGTAGCACTTTTCTTTAAAGTGATGCATTAAACAGCTCTCTATGATTTTTCAGTTCCCAGCTAGCTGAGCAGAAAGAAAAAACGGAATAAAAGATTCCGCCGATGCCGAATATCGTAGTTCAAGCCACTTTTTTTGTTTTTCAAGCCAAAATATTTGCTTTGTTGTTCAAGTTAAGAGATTTTAAGTTTCCTATATAGGATTTTCAAACAATATATTTTCCTTGTTTTTTAAGCCAAGAGACTGTTAGTTTCTCAAGCAGGGCTAATGGACAAAGCGGTTCTAATAGTATACTAATTTTTTATCTAACTCTAGTCTTAGGAGTGATTTAACTCTTACTAGGTTGCTAGCTACCGCTGCAACCTGGATGGCAAGGGGATGCTAAATTGACGAAAAGGCAAAACGTGCACGCTACTAATACTACCACTTCTAGTACTACTAATACCACTACAACCATTCGTTCTATTTTAACTTCTATTATAGCTGAGGGTATTAAGGTGAAAGTTTTTTTAAGGAAACGTTGAGGGAGACAGTTGAACCAAGTTAATCAACACATTTTGTCAAAAGTGCGTACCAGCAACATCTGAGGAATGTCTTAGAGTATCAGGCTGAAACTTCGAGGGTGTGGTGATAGGAATGTTCAACTGACCAAAATGCAGTACATGCATACTACTACTACTAATACTGCTACTAGTACTACCACTGAGGCTGAGGATATGAATTTGAAAACTTCTGGGAATGCGAGGAGGAAGAGGAACTAAATCAAAACAAACTGTGTGCATGCATGTTGTCGAAAGGGCGTATAAGCAATATCTTGCTAACGGGTAGGATTATAATGTTGAAACTTACAGGGCTTGTTGTGGGGGATGTTGAACTAACGAAAAGGCAATATTTACATGTTACTACTATCACTACTATTTATGCTACTAATTCTACTGCTACTACTATTACTACTGCTACTACTATTACTACTGCTACTACTACTGGTACTTCTACTAATACTACTGCTATTACTAAAGCTAAGGGCATTAATGTGGAAGTTCCAGAAAAAGCTGAGAGGATGTTCAACTAAATCGAAAGACATTATATGCATTCAGGCTGCCAAAATTACGTATCAGCAATGGACCTGGAACTGTTTAAGGTATTAAGTTGAAATTTTCAGGCGATTTTGAGGGGGACGTTGAACTAAATAAAGCACTCTATGAGCGAAAATATTGTCATCTGGGTGTCCCAGCAATATCTCAGGAATGTTTAAGAGCACTAAGTTTAAACTTCCAGGGTAGCTGAGGCGGATTTTAAACTAATCAAAAGGTACTATGTTCATACTACTACTGCTGCTACTACAATTACCGCTACTAATAAGGCTAATGGTATTAAGATGAAACCTTCAGGGAATTTAGGAGGAAATTTCAACTAAATCAAAACACACTATATGAAAGCAGGTTGTCAAAAGTGCATAGAAACAATATCTTAGCAATGGCTTACAGTATTAAATTGTAAGTTTTAGGGCATGTTAAGGGGGATACTGAACTAATCAAAAGGCACTAGGTGCGTGTTACTACTATTACTACTGCTACGACAACCACCTCTTCTGAAGCTAAGGTTATTAGGATGAAACTTTTAAGGAGTATTTAGGCAAATGTTGAACTAAATCATAACGCACTTGTATATTCAGGTTGCCAAAAGGATGTATGAGCAATTTTTTGGAACAGCTTAGAGTATTAAGTTAAAACCTTCAGGGCATGTTGAGAGGGATGCTGAACGAACCGAAAGGGACTCTGTACATACTGCATCTACTAGTACTGTTGCTAATTCTACTACTACTATTTATGCTAGGGATATGAAGATTATAATTTCATGGAATGTTCAAGGAGAATTGAACTAAATCAAAACAAAAGCTGTGCCTGCGGGTTGTCAAAAGAACGTATCAGCAATATCTAAGGAGCGGTCCAAGGTGTTTAGTTGAAACTTTTAGGGCAAGTTGGGGGAACATAAGACTAACCAAAAGGCAATATGTGCATACTACTACTACTACTGATATTGCTACTACAGTTACTGCTACAACTTCTGCGACTACTACACGCTCAACGACTACTACTAGCTTTTATGAAATTTTGATTGGGACGTTGAACTAAAGCGAAACACATTATGTCGGTTCAGGATGTTAAAATAGCATAACGGCTATACCCCAGGAACAACTTCGAATATTCAGTTGAAACTTTCAGTGCAAGTTGAGTGGGATGTTGAACCTACCAAAAGATACTGTATGTATACTACCACTGCTACGTTTACTGCTTCTGTCAATACTACTGCTAAGGCTAAGGGCATGAAGGAGAAACTTTCTGGAAATTTCAAGGAGGATGTTGAATTAAATCGAAACACACTAGGTGTATGCGGGCTGTGAAAAAATCGTGTCAGCAGTATCTCAAGAACGGCTAAGAGCATTAGTTTGAAACTTTTTGGGCATGTTGAGGAATATATTGAACTAATAAAAATGTACAATATGCATAAATACTATTACAAGTAGCAGTAGTACCACTCCTGCTATTGACATTAGTATTACTTTTACTTAGGCTTTGGAATTGCTGGAACTTCTAGAGACTGTTGTCTGGGACGTTGGACTAGATCAAAACACACTATGTGCATGCAGGCTATCAAAAGAGAGCATCAGCAGAATCTCAGAAACGGATTAAAGAAAGAAGGTGAAATTTTCAGGGCATGAGGAGGAGATGTTAAACTAGACCAAAAAGCCACAATGTGGACACTATTACTTCTACTAATACTAATGCTACTACAGCTATCACTTATACTACTCCGAATGCTCTTGCTTCTGCTACTACTATTGCCAATGCTAAGGGTATTAGTATAACTTTCAGGAAATAATGAGGACGGTATTGAACTGAATCATAACCCACTATTTTCTTATGATCTGTCGAAGACGTATATTGGCAATATCCCAGTAAGGCATAATCGAAAGGACAGAAGATTAATAGCTCATTTCGGGGGGGTCAAACCCCCTAACCCCTTCCCATGGATACGGCCTTGCTAGTATACCAATTATGATATTGTACATTGGTCAAAACGGTATGGGAAACAGCAAGAGAGGGAGTGATATTTTTTGTATTATAATACCTGTGCCCAGAATCTGAGCATAAAATTCTTCAGTAAAGGTACTTTGATCAGCAAAATGGCGAAATAAAGGAAAAATAAAGGTTGAGAAATTTGGCCAGACACTAGGGTGATTTTGATTAATTCAACGTAACAAAAATATTTCAATAGCCCTTTAGTCATTTGGAAGTACACCAGAAATAGTGGCTATAACCTCGTTTGAAGAAGTCCTAAAAGATTTGGAAATCAAAATCAGGGAAGACATTTGAGCTGAAAGTAGGGCTTTTCTTAAATGTGTTTTCCTGATTGCACGATTCTGTATAGGTCTAGTATGCAGAATAGCGCTTTGAATAATCCTTTTACACAGCAATCTTGGAGATGACAATTTGAGACCCCAAGTTGATTTGGAAATACTAATGAGGTACCTGGAATATTTTTTTACGGAATTCACTTAATAAGTAAGGTGAGGAGACTAAAGTAATTTTCAATCTGTAATAAATCAGGAGTATTAGACGTTATGTTGGATTTTAATTATGTTACCATCGAAGGATAGCTTAATAGGAGGAGATTGTGTTAAATAATATAACTTGGTTTTCCTCACATCAAAGGTGAGTCCTAATGACAAATTTTAAATGTAAACAATGAGCAGCTTGCAAAATTTACAATCCTTGCCTCGGGGGCTGTGGGGGCATAGCATCCCCGGAGGCGAAGTTATTAGACCTTTTAACAATCTTGAACAAAAGATATTTTTTGAAGTTTCAATTAATATTGAGGGGGATTTAATAACGGCAAGGGGGGGGGGCCTGATTGTCCTCTCAAAATACCCTAAGAGTTTCAAATGAATACCCTCAGTCTTTCTTTAGATAGTGTCCATTAGCCCTTTGGGACAACCTGCATGTTCTTCGTTTTTATTGAATTTGTTCAACACCCCTTTCGCAATTTTCTGCAATTCCAAAGCCTAAGTAAAAGTAATATTAATGTCAATAGCAGGAGTTGTACTAGTACTACTTGTAATAGTATTCATGCACATTTTACATTTTTATTAGTTCAATATACTCCTCAACATACCCAAAAAGTTTGAACCCAGTGCTCTAAGCCGTTCTTGAGATACTGCTGACACGATTTTTTCACAGCCCGCATACACCTAGTGTGTTTCGATTTAATTCAACATCCTCCTTGAAATTTCCCGAAAATTCCTCCTTCATGCCCTTAGCCTTAGTAGTAGTATTTACACTAGCGGTAAACGTAGCAGTGGTAGTATACATACAGTATCTTTTGGTAGGTTCAACATCCCACTCACCGTGCACTGAAAGTTTCAACTGAATATTTGAAGTTGTTCCTGGGGTATAGCTGTTATGCCATTTTAGTATCCTGAACCGACATAATGTATTTCGCTTTAGTTCAACGTCCCAATCAAAATTTCATAAAAACTAGTGGTAGTCGTTGAGCGTGTAGTAGTCGAAGTAGTTGTAGCAGTAACTGTAGTAGCAATATCAGTAGTAGTAGTATGCACATATTACCTTTTGGTTAGTTTTATGTCCCCTGAACTTGCCCTGAAAGTTTCAACTTAACACCTTAGACCACTCCTATGATATTGCTGATACGTTCTTTTGACAACCTGCAGGCACAGCGTTTGTTTTGATTTAGTTCAATTCTCCTTGAACATTCCATTAATTTATCATCTTCATATCCCTAGCATAAATAGTAGTAGTAGAATTAGCAACAGTACTAGTAGAAGCAGTATGTACAGAGTCCCTTTCGGTTCGTTCAGCATCCCTCTCAACATGCCCTGAAGGTTTTAACTTAATACTCTAAGCTGTTCCAAAGAAATTGCTCATACATCCTTTTGGCAACCTGAATATACATAGTGCATATGATTTAGTTCGAAATTTTAATGTCGCTCCTTACTTTCAGTTAAAAAACTTGTTTTTTTATTTAATTTCTGAACATTTTTGAATTAATGCAGATTTTGAATTTGGCTCACCGTACATGAATAATTTAAACGAAATTTGCAGATTAGTTTTGCCTTTTTTAACTAATAATAACCTTATAATAACCTAAGTTTGATTTTGGTTCCATTTATTTAGGAGAGACTCCTGCATCAAAAACGCTGTTTAATTAGAATAACAACCTCTTTTAAAAGTTAAAATAAATTTTAGCGTAAAAGAAAGCTATTGAGGAGAGGCAACCCCCCTTATGAACGTAATATTTTCTGTTTGTTTTAAGTTTTAATGTTAACCCTTACTTTCAGTTGAAAAACTTAAATTCTGATTGTTTTTTAAATAATGCTGGGAAATCCATGGAAATTCTCTTCCCCATGAAAAATTCCTCCGTGGAAAGATCCTCCCACTTAATCCCGTCCCTCTGAACCCCCCTGCCCAAACACACACAAGAAAAAATCACCCCTGAAAACGCCTGAATGCTTCCCAATAACCAATACTTTATGCAAACAATGAGCAAAGTCCATAACTTGCAGCTGTTCCCCCGGGGGATCAAGTCCTCCTCGAAGACATAGTTATTAGATTTTTCAACTAGGCTGAACAAAATGGTTATCTCAATATTTTGATCCGGTGATATTGAGAAAAAATGAGCTTGAGAGGGGGCCTAGCTGTCGTCCAATTTTTTGGTTACTTAAAAAGGGCACTAGAACTTTTAATTTATGTTTGAATGAGCCCTCTTGTGTCATTTTAGGACCTCTGGGTCGATACGATAACTTCTGGAAAAAAAAACAACAAACAAAAAAACAAATAGACACGCATCCGTGATTAAAAATACAAAATTCCACATTTTTGCAGATAGGAGCTTGAAACCTCTACAGTAGGGTTATCTCATAGACTGAATCTCATGGTATGATTTTCAATAAGATTCTATTACTTTTAGAGGATGTTTCCTTTTTTTTCGAAAATAAGGCAAATTTTCTCAGGCTCGTATGATGGGTAAGATTAAATTTGATGAAATTTATATATTCAAAATTAACATAAAACTAAAATTATTTTGATATATCTATTGATATCAAAATTCTGTTTTTTAGAGTTTTGGTTACTATTGAGCCGGGTCGCTCCTTACTTACAGTTCGTTACTACGAATTGTTTGATATTTCTTCACTATGGTTTAGCACAGGCCTCTTCCAAAATCGACTAGTAATAGTACGAAACTATTTAAAGTGTTTAACGAATGCAGAAAGAACTTACGTTGGAAAGTAATTCATTGTTATATTACAACACTGGGAACCTACGAGATCTCATTTTTTATACAAAACTAAATAAAAAAAAGTTTTTTAACTGAAAGTAAGGAGCGACACTGAAACTTAAAACGGACAGAAATTATTCCGTATATGAAAGGGGCTGTCCCCTCCTCAAAGTTTCGCTCTTTACGCTAAAGTTTTTTAATGTTTAAAAAAATATAATTGTGAGAAAGAGTCAAACTTTAGCGTTAAGAGCGAGACGTTGAGGACGGGACAGCCCCTTTCATATACGGAATAATTTCTGTTCGTTTTAAGTTTGAATGTCGCTCCTTACTTTCAGTTAAAACAAACTTGTTTTTTAATTTAATTTTTGAACTTTTTTGAATTAATGCAGATCTTTTTTGGCTCATCATACATGAATAATTAAAAAAAAATGCATGTTAATTTTACTTTTATTTGGTTAAATGGCTCTCTCGAAAATTAATTAATATTATTTACGAACATTATTATTAGTAATAAATATACATAACTTACGAATTAACTTCCACGATCAGAAATTACGATCTGATTCTACGATCAGAACGTAACAAACTTCTGTATTCATATATTTTTAATACGTATATTAGGGGGTTCGCCCTTTAGTTAATACCTCGCTCTTTACGCTAAAGTTTGAATTTTAGTAGAGAGATATCTTATAGTCGTGACAGTACACCATATTTGGGCATAGAGTCATTAGGGAGAATGATTGCGTAATCGGTCAATGACCTCTTTCTCCAAGGGTGTTGTTGTTTTTGGCCAATTGTCCGCTAGGGGAGAATGTTATGATCCTGTGATTGTTTCTTGGGAAGTTACTTAATGTCAGACATATGACGTCAAGCTAATTAATGTCTTTGATGTATTTTTGAAGAGAATTGTTTCCGGGAAACTTAATTAATATCTGATAGGTAATGTCATGATTGATTGATTTGTCAAGAAAAGGGAATTAATGTCGTTCCTAAGGAAAATTATTGATTCACGAAAGGGGAATTAATTTGTTGTTTCCAAAGAGAATTGTTCCCAAGCGAATGTCAATTAATGTCTTTGATGTATTTTCAAAGAGAATTGTATCCGAGCGCATGTTTTGATCTTAGCGATGAAGTGATTAGCGCGCGAAAGGGTTTCTTAGTAATTTCAAATGTGACAAAACAGGGATGCCAAAAACAAAGGAACACACTGAAATTACGTTTAGGGATTATTTCAGCGAAAGCGTTTTAGAAATTTTAGGGAATTATTTCGGCGAAACAGTTAGAGACATTTTAAAAGATGTTTTTAGAAGAGGTTTTAGAAAAAGATTTGAGGGTGAAACTCTGTGGTCGTTATAATACACAAGTTTTATTTGAACAGTGTTGTGAGGTCCTCTACCCCAGCCCCCAAGGGCTCTGATCCCCCTACCCCAACCCCAAAGGGTTCCGATCCCCATACCCCAACCCCAAAGGAAGCCCCCGGTCCCCAAAGGTCCCCCAGGCTCCCAAAGGACCCCCGGCGCCCCAAAGGCCCCTGAGCCTCCATTTTTTAATACTTTTTTATGGCTTTATTATATCTTTTCAGAACAAGTTCTTTTCTTAATGTCCATCCTAAACCCATTTTACAAGTTGAAGTACCCATCCTTTTCACCCACAACTTTACTATACTGATTTTTGAATGCTCCAACACCAAGCAATACTTTTCAAAAGGCATTTCAGAACAAGTTCTTTTCTTAGTGACCGTCCTAAGCCCATTTTACAAATTGAAGTACTCATCCTTTTCACCCAAAACTTAGTTATAGGTAAGAGTTTGAAGTTTTACCTTAGAGACTTAGCTTAGAATTTTAGTTTAGTTTACTTTTAGTTAAGAGTTTAGAGTTTTTTTTTAACTTAGACTCTTAGCTTAGAGTTTTTGTTAGAGTTATAGTTTAGTTTAATTTTAGTTAAGAGTTTAGAGTTTTTAGATTAGAGTCTTAGCTTAGAGTTTTATTCAGAGTTCTAGTTTAGTTTAGTTTAGTTACAGTTCAGAATTTTGAGTTTTAGCTTAGAGTCATAGCTTATAATTTTACTTAAAGTTGTAGTTTGGTTAAGTTTTAGTTAAGAGTTTCGAGTTTTAGCTTAGAGTCTTAGCTTAGAGTTTTTGTTAGAGTTCTAATTTACTTTAGTTTTAGTTAAGAGTTTAGAGTTTTACCTTAGAGTCTTAGCTTAGAGTTTTAGTTAGAGTTGAAGTTTAGTTTAGTTACAGTTAAGAATTTAGAGTTTTAGCTTAGAGTCATAGCTTAGAGTTTTACTTAAAGTTTTAGTTTTGCTAAGTTTTAGTTAAGAGTTTCGAGTTTTAGCTTAGAGTCTTAGCTTAGAGTTTTTTGTTAGAGTTCTAGTTTAGTTTAATTTTAGTTAAGTGTTTGATGTTTTACCTCTGAGTTTCAGTTAGAGTTCTAGTTTAGTTTAGTTTTAGTTAAGAGTTTGGTGTTTTACCTTAGAGTCTTAACTTAGATTTCTAGTTTAGTTTAGTTTTAGTTAAGAGTTTCTATTTTTAGCTTATAGTCTCAGCTTAGAGTTTTTTGTTGTATTTCTATTTTAGTTTAGTTTTATTTAATTTTTTAGTTTTTTTGGATTAGAGTATTAGCATAGAGTTTATTTTGAAGTTGTAGTATACTTTATTTTTAGCTTATAGTTTTAGCTTAACTTAGAGTTTTTGTTATAGTTGAAGTTTAGTTTAGTTAAGAGTTTAGAGTTTTTTTGTTAGAGTTCTAGTTTAGTTTAATTTTAGTTAAGAGCTTGATTTTTTACCTTTGAGTTTCAGTTAGAGTTCTAGTTTAGTTTAGTTTTATTTAAGATTTTAGAGTTTACCATAGATTCTTGGCTTAGAGTTTTATTTAGAGTCCTAGTTTAGTTTAGTTTTAGTTAAGAGTTTAGATTTTTAGCTTAGAGTCATAGCTTAGAGTTTTACTTAAAGTTATAGTTTGGTTAAGTTTTAGTTAAGAGTTTAGAGTTTTTAACTTAGAGTTTTTGTTGAAGTTCTAATTTAGTTTAGTTTTAGTTAATAGTTTAGAGTTTTAGCTTAGAGTCTTAGCTTAGAGTTTTTGTTAGAGTTGAAGTTTAGTTTAATTTTAGCTTAGAATTTGATGTTTTACCTTTGAGTTTCAGTTAGAGTTCTAGTTTAGTTTACTTTTAGTTTAGAGATTAGAGTTTTTTAGCTTAGAGTCTTAGCTCAGAGTTCTAGTTAGAGTTCTAGTTTAGTTTAGTTTTAGTTAAGAGTTTAGAATTTTAGCTTAGAGTCTTAGCTTAGAGTTTTGTTAGAGTTCTAGTTTATTTTAGTTTTGAGTTCTAGTTTAGTTTAAATATATTTAAGAGTTTTGAGTTTTACCTTAGAGACTTAGCTTAGAGTTTTAGTTTAGTTTAGTTTTAGTTAAGAGTTTAGAGTTTTTTAGCTTAGAGTCTTAGCTTAGAGTTTTTGTTAGAGTTCTAGTTTAGTTTAGTTTTAGTTAAGAGTTTGGTGTTTTACCTTAGAGCCTTAGCTTAGAGTTTTAGTTTGAGTTCTAGTTTAGTTTAGTTTTATTTAAGTTTTTAGAGTTTTTTAGATTATATTATTAGCTTAGAGTTTTTGTTAGAGTTCTAGTTTATTTTAGTTTTAGTTAATATTTTAGAGTTTTTAGCTTAGAGTCTTAGCTTAGAGTTTTTGTTGAAGTTTTAGTTTAGTTTAGTTTTAGTTAATAGTTTAGAGTTTTAGCTTAGAGTCTTAGCTTAGAGTTTTTGTTAGAATTAAAGTTTAGTTTTGTTACAGTTAAGAATTTAGATTTTTTGCTTAAAGTCATAGCTTAGAGTTTTACTTAAAGTTATAGTTTGGTTAAGATTTAGTTAAGAGTTTCGAGTTTTAGCTGAGTCTTCGTTTAGAGTTTTTGTTAGAGTTCTAGTTTAGTTTAGTTTTAGTGAAGAGTTTAGAGTTTTTTAGCTTAGAGTCTTAGCTTAAAGTTTTTGTTAGAGTTCTAGTTTATTTTAGTTATAGTTAAGAGTTTAGAGTTTTTAGCTTAGAGTCTTAGCTTAGAGTTTTTGTTGAAGTTTTAGTTTAGTTTAGTTTTAGTTAATAGTTTAGAGTTTTAGCTTAGAGTCTTAGCTTAGAGTTTTTGTTAGAGTTGAAGTTTAGTTTAGTAATAGTTAAGAGTTTAGAGTTTTATCTTAGAGTCGTATCTTATAGTTTTTGTTATAGTTCTAGTTTAGTTTAGATATAGTTAAGAGTTTGGAGTTTTACCTTAGAGACTTAGCTTAGAGTTTTAGTTTAGTTTAGTTTTAGTTAAGAGTTTAGAGTTTTTAGCTTAGAGTCTTAGATTAGAGTTTTTTTTTAGAGTTCTAGTTTAGTTTAGTTTTAGTTAAGAGTTTGGTGTTTTACCTTAGAGTCTTAGCTTAGACTTTTAGTTAGAGTTCTAGTTTAGTTTAGTTTTAGTTAATAGTTTAGAATTTTATATTAGATTCTTATCTTATAGTTTTTTTTATATTTCTAGTTTAGTTTAGTTTTAGTTAAGAGTTTAGAGTTTTTAGCTTAGAGTATTAGCATAGTTCTTGTAGAACTTCTAGTTTAGTTTAGTAATAGTTAAGAGTTTAGAGTTTTAGCTTATAGTCTTAGCTTAGAGTTTTGGATAAAGTTGAAGTTTAGTTTAGTAATAGTTAAGAGTTTAGAGTTTTAGCTTAGAGTCTTAGCTTAGAGTTTTAGTTTAGTTTAGTTTTAGTTAAGAGTTTAGAGTTTTTTAGCGTAGAGTCTTAGCTTAGAGTTTTTGTTAGAGTTCTAGTTTAGTTTAGTTTTAGTTAAGAGTTTAGAGTTTTTAGCTTAGTCTTAGCTTAGAGTTTTTGGTAGAGTTCTAGTTTATTTTAGTTTTAGTTAAGAGTTTAGAGTTTTTAGATTAGAGTCTTAGCTTAGAGTTTTGTTGAAGTTTTATTTTAGTTTAGTTTTAGTTAATAGTTTAGAGTTTTAGCTTAGAGTCTTAGCTTAGAGTTTTTGTTAGAGTTGAAGTTTAGTTTAGTAATAGTTAAGAGTTTAGAGTTTTAGCTTAGAGTCGTAGCTTAGAGTTTTTGTGATAGTTCCAGTTTATTTTAGATATAGTTTTTAGTTGTGTGTTCAACCTGAGATTCCTTTAATTTAGTTATTTTTCGGTTTCTTTGTATCTTAGATTTGAGAGTTTTTTATATTGTAGTCATAATCTTTTTATATTTATATTTATAGTTTAGTTTAGTTTTAGTTAATAATTTTTTGTTTTACATTAGTCTTAGATTAGAGTTTTAGTTCGAGTTCTAGGTTAGTTTAGTTTTAGTTAAGAGTTTAGAGTTTTTTATCTTAGAGTCTTAGCTTAGAGTTTTTGTTAGAGTTCTAGTTTATTTTAGTTTTAGTTAAGAGTTTAGAGTTTTTAGCTGACAGTCTTAGCTTAGAGTTTTTGTTGAAGTTTTAGTTTAGTTTATTTTTAGTTAATAGTTTATAGTTTTAGCTTAGAGTCTTAGCTTAGAGTTTTTGTTAGAGTTCTAGTTTATTTTAGTTTTGAGTTCTAGTTTAGTTTAGATATAGTTAAGAGTTTGGGAGTTTTACCTTAGAGACTTAGCTTAGAGTTTTAGTTTAGTTTAGTTTTAGTTAAGAGTTTAGAGTTTTTTAGCTTATAGTATTAGCTTAGAGTTTTTGTTATAGTTCTAGTTTAGTTTAGTTTTAGTTAAGAGTTTGGTGTTTTACCTTAGAGTCTTAGCATAGAGTTTTAGTTCGAGTTCTAGTTTAATTTAGTTTTAGTTAAGAGTTTAGAGTTTTTTAGCTTAGAGTCTTAGCTTAGAGATTTTGTTAGAGTTCTAGTTTATTTTAGTTTTAGTTAAGAGTTTAGAGTTTTTAGATTAGATTCTTAGCTTAGAGTTTTTGTTGAAGTTTTAGTTTAGTTTAGTTTTAGTTAATAGTTTAGAGTTTTAGCTTAGAGTCTTAGCTTAGAGTTTTTGTTAGAGTTCTAGTTTATTTTAGTTTTGAGTTATAGTTTAGTTTACATATAGTAAAGAGTTTGGAGTTTTACCTTAGAGACTTAGCTTAAAGTTTTAGTTTAGTTTAGTTTTAGTTAAGAGTTTAGAGTTTTTTAGCTTAGAGTCTTAGCTTAGAGTTTTTGTTAGAGTTCTAGTTTAGTTTAGTTTTAGTTAAGAGTTTGGTGTTTTACCTTAGAGTCTTAGCTTAGAGTTTTAGTTCTAGTTCTATTTTAGTTTAGTTTTAGTTAAGAGTTTAGAGTTTTTTAGCTTAGAGTCTTAGCTTAGAGTTTTTGTTAGAGTTCTAGTTTATTTTAGTTTTAGTTAAGAGTTTAGAGTTTTTAGCTTAGAGTCTTAGCTTAGAGTTTTTGTTGAAGTTTTAGTTTAGTTTAGTTTTAGTTAATAGTTTAGACTTTTAGCTTAGAGTCTTAGCTTAGAGTTTTTGTTAGAGTTGAAGTTTAGTATAGTAATAGTTAAGAGTTTAGAGTTTTAGCTTAGAGTCGTAGATTATAATTTTGTTAGAGTTCTAGTTTAGTTTAGATATAGTTAAGAGTTTGGAGTTTTACCTTAGAGACTTAGCTTAGAGTAATAGTTTAGTTTAGTTTTAGTTAAGAGTTTGGAGTTTTTAGCTTAGAGTCATAGCTTAGACTTTTAGTTAGAGTTCTAGTTTAGTTTAGTTTTAGTTAAGAGTTTGGAGTTTTAGCTTAGAGTCATAGCTTAGACTTTTAGTTAGAGTTCTAGTTTAGTTTAGTTGTAGTTAAGAGTTTGGAATTTTAGCTTAGAGTCTTAGCTTAGAGTTTTTGTTAGAGTTCTAGTTTAGTTTAGTTTTAGTTAAGAGTTTAGAGTTTTTAGCTTAGAGTCTTAGCATAGTTTTTGTCAAAGGTCTAGTTTAGTTTAGTAATATTTAATAGTTTAGAGTTTTATATTAGAGTCTTAGCTTAGAGTTTTTGATAAATTTTAAGTTTAGTTTATTAATAGTTAAGAGTTTAGAGTTTTAGCTTAGAGTTTTATTTTAGTTTAGTTTTAGTTAAGAGTTTAGAGTTTTTTAGCATAGAGTCTTAGCTTAGAGTTTTTGTTAGAGTTCTAGTTTAGTTTAGTTCTTGTTAAGAGTTTAGAGTTTTTAGCTTAGATTCTTATCTTAGAGTTTTAGTTAGAGTTCTAGTTTAGTTTAATTTTAGTTAAGAGTTTAGAGTTTTACCATTGAGTCTTAGCTTATAGTTCTATTTATAGTTGTAGTTTAGTTTAGTTACAGTTAAGAATTTTGAGTTTTAGCTTAGAGTCATAGCTTAGAGTTTTACTTAAAGTTGTAGTTTAGTTAAGTTTTAGTTAAGAGTTTCGAGTTTTAGCTTAGAGTCTTACCTTAGAGTTTTTGTTAGATTTCTAGTTTAGTTTAGTTTTAGTTAAGAGTTTAGAGTTTTACCTTAGAGTCTTAGTTTAGAGTTTTAGTTAGAGTTCTAGTCTAGTTTAGTTATAGTTAAGAATTTAGAGTTTTAGCTTAGAGTTATACCTTAGAGTTTTAGTTAAAGTTATAGTTTTGTAAAGTTATAGTTAAGAGTTTAGAGTTTTACCTTAGAGTCATAGCTTAGAGTTTTAGTTAGAGTTCTAGTTCAGTTTAGTTTTAGTTAAGAGTATAGAGTTTTAGCTTAGTCTTAGCTTATAGTTTATGTTAGAGTTCTAGTTTATTTTAGTTATAGTTAAGAGTCTCGAGTTTTCAGCTTAGAGTCTTAGCTTAGAGTTTCTGTTAGAGTTCTAGTTTAGTTTACTTCTAGTTAAGAGTTTAGAGTTTTAGCTTAGAGTCTTAGCTTATAGTTTGTGTTAGAGCTCTAGTTTAGTTTAGTAATAGTTAAGAGATTAGAGTTTTAGCTTAGAGTCTTAGCTTAGAGTTTTTGTTAGAGTTCTAGTTTAGTTTAGTTATAGTTAAGAGTTTAGTGTTTTACCTTAGAGACTTAGCTTAGAGTTTTAGTTTAGTTTAGTTTTAGTTAAGAGTTTATAGTTTTAGCTTAGATTCTTATCTTAGAGTTTTTATTATAGTTCTAGTTTAGTTTAGTTTTAGTTAAGAGTTTAGAGTTTTTAGCTTAGAGACTTAGTTTAAAGATTTTTGTTGAAGTTCTAGTTTAGTTTAGAGTTTTAGCTTAGACTTGGAGTTTTAATTAGAGTTCTAGTTTAGTTTAGTTTTAGTTAAGAGTTTAGAGTTTTAGTTTAGAGTCTTAGCTTAGAGTTTTTGTTTGAGTTCTAGTTTAGTTTATTTTTAATTAAGAGTTTAGAGTTTTAGCTTAGAGTCTTAGCTTAAAGTTTTTGTTAGAGTCCTAGTTTAGTTTAGTTATAGTAAAGAGTTTGAAGTTTTGCCTTAGAGACTTAGCATAGAGTTTTAGTTTAGTTTAGTTTTACTTAAGAGTATAGAGTTTTAGCTTAGAGTTTTTGTTAGAGTTCTAGTTTAGTTTAGTTTTAGTTAAGAGTTTTTAGCTTAGAGTATTAGTTTAGAGTTTTTGTTGAAGTTCTAGTTTAGTTTAGTTTTAGTTTAGAGTTTTAGCTTAGACTTAGAGTTTTAATTAGAGTTCTAGTTTAGTTTAGTTTTAGTTAAGAGTTTAGAGTTTTTAGATTATAGTCTTAACTTAGTTTTATTTATATTTCTAGTTTAATTTAGTTTTAGTTAAGAGTTTAGATTTTTACCATAGAGTCTTAGCTTAGAGTTTTAGTTAGAATTAAAGTTTAGTTTTGTTACAGTTAAGAATTTAGATTTTTTGCTTAAAGTCATAGCTTAGAGTTTTACTTAAAGTTATAGTTTGGTTAAGATTTAGTTAAGAGTTTCGAGTTTTAGCTGAGTCTTAGCTTAGAGTTTTTTTGTTAGAGTTCTAGTTTAGTTTATTTTTAGTTAAGAGTTTAGAGTTTTTTAGCTTAGAGTCTTAGCTTAGAGTTTTTGTTAGAGTTCTAGTTTATTTTAGTTTTAGTTAAGAGTTTAGAGTTTTTAGATTAGATTCTTAGCTTATATTTTTTTTTGAAGTTTTAGTTTAGTTTAGTTTTAGATAATAGCTTAGAGTTTTAGCTTAGAGTCTCAACTTAGAGTTTTTTGTTAGAGTTGAAGTTTAGTTTAGTAATAGTTATGAGTTTAGAGTTTTAGCTTAGAGTCGTAGCTTAGAGTTTTTGTTAGAGTTCCAGTTTAGTTTAGATATAGTTAAGAGTTTGGAGTTTTACCTTAGAGACTTAGCTTAAAGTTTTAGTTTAGTTTAGTTTTAGTTAAGAGTTTGGAGTTTTTAGCTTAGAGTCTTAGCTTAGAATTTGTTTTAGAGTTCTAGTTTATTTGAGTTTTAGTTAAGTGTTTGGTTTTTTTAATTATAGTCTTAGCTTATACTTTTATTTATATTTATAGTTTATTTTAGTTGTAGTTAAGATTTTATAAATGTATATTATATTCATATCTTATAGTTTTTTTTATTGTTCTAGTATATTTTAGTTTTATTTAATAGTTTAGAGTTTTTATATTATAGTATTAGCATATTTCTTGTAGAACTTATAGTTTAGTTTAGTAATAGTTAAGAGTTTAGAGTTTTAGCTTAGAGTCTTAGCTTAGAGTTTTTGATAACGTTGTAGTTTAGTTTAGTAATAGTTAAGAGTTTAGAGTTTTAGCTTATAATATTAGATTAGAGTTTTTGTTTAGTTTAGTTTTAGTTAAGAGTTTAGAGTTTTTTAGCGTAGAGTCTTAGCTTAGAGTTTTTGTTAGAGTTCTAGTTTAGTTTAGTTTTAGTTAAGAGTTTAGAGTTTTTAGCTTAGTCTTAGCTTAGAGTTTTTGTTAGAGTTCTAGTTTATTTTAGTTTTAGTTAAGAGTTTAGAGTTTTTAGCTTAGAGTATTAGCTTAGAGTTTTTGTTTAAGCTCTAGTTTAGTTTAGTTTTAGTTAAGAGTTTAGACTTTTAGCTTAGAGTCTCAGATTAGAGTTTTTGTTAGAGTTGAAGTTTAGTTTAGTAATTGTTAAGAGTTTAGAGTTTTAGCTTAGAGTCTTAGCTTAGAGTTTTTGTTAGAGTTCTAGTTTAGTTTAGATAAAGTTAAGAGTTTAGAGTTTTACCTTAGAGACTTAGGTTAGAGTTTTAGTTTATTTTAGTTTTAGTTAAGAGTTTGGATTTTTTTAGCTTAGAGTATTAGCTTAGAGTTTTTGTTAGAGTTCTAGTTTAGTTTAGTTTTAGTTAAGAGTTTGGTGTTTTACCTTAGTCTTTACTTAGAGTTTTAGTTCGAGTTCTAGTTTAGTTTAGTTTTTGTTATGAGTTTAGAGTTTTTTAGCTTAGAGTCTTAGCTTAGATTTTTTGTTAGAGTTCTAGTTTATTTTAGTTTTAGTTAAGAGTTTAGAGTTTTTAGCTGACAGTCTTAGCTTAGAGTTTTTGTTGAAGTTTTAGTTTAGTTTATTTTTAGTTAATAGTTTATAGTTTTATCTTAGAGACTTAGCTTAGAGTCTTTGTTAGAGTTCTAGTTTATTTTAGTTTTTAGTTCTAGTTTAGTTTAAATATAGTTAAGAGTGTGGAGTTTTACCTTAGAGACTTAGCTTTGAGTTTTAGTCTAGTTTAGTTTTAGTTAAAAGTTATGAGTTTTTTAGCTTATAGTTTTAGCTTAGAGTTTTTGTTAGAGTTCTAGTTTACTTTAGTTTTAGTTAAGAGTTTGGTGTTTTACCTTAGAGTCTTAGTTTAGAGTTTTAGTTAGAGTTCTAGTTTAATTTAGTTTTAGTTAAGAGTTTAGAGTTTTTTAGCTTAGAGTATTAGCTTAGAGATTTTGTTAGAGTTCTAGATTATTTTAGTTTTAGTTAAGAGTTTAGAGATTTTAGCTTAGAATCTTAGAGTTTTTGTTGAAGTTTTAGTTTAGTTTAGTTTTAGTTAATAGTTTAGAGTTTTAGCTTAGAGTCTTAGCTTATAGTTTTTGTTAGAGTTCTAGTTTATTTTAGTTTTGAGTTCTAGTTTAGTTTACATATAGTAAAGAGTTTGGAGTTTTACCTTATAGACTTAGCTTAGAGTTTTTGTTTATTTTAGTTTTAGTTAAGAGTTTAGAGTTTTTTAGCTTAGAGTCTTAGCTTATAGTTTGTGTTAGAGTTCTAGTTTAGTTTAGTTTTAGTTAAGAGTTTGGTGTTTTACCTTAGAGTCTTAGCTTAGAGTTTTAGTTCGAGTTCTAGTTTAGTTTAGTTTTAGTTAAGAGTTTAGAGTTTTTTAGCTTAGAGCCTTAGCTTAGAGTTTTTGTTAGAGTTCTAGTTTATTTTAGTTTTAGTTAAGAGTTTAGAGTTTTTAGCTTATAGTCTTAGCTTAGAGTTTTTTTTGAAGTTATACTTTAGTTTAGTTTTAGTTAATAGTTTAGACTTTTAGCTTAGATTCTTAGCTTATAGTTTTTGTTAGAGTTGAAGTTTAGTTTAGTAATAATTAAGAGTTTAGAGTTTTAGCTTAGAGTCTTAGCTTAGAGTTTTTGTTAAAGTTCCAGTATAGTTTAGATATAGTTAAGAGTCTGAAGTTAAGCCCTCGAGACCTAGCTTGAAGTTATTGTTTCGCTTAGTTTTATATAATAGTTTATAGTTTTTTATATTAGATTATTAGAATATAGTTTTGTTAGATTTCTAGTTTATTTTAGTTTTATTTAATAGTTTTGTGTTTTACCTTAGTCTTTACTTAGAGTGTTGGTTCGAGTTCTAGGTTAGTTTAGTTTTAGTTAAGAGTTTAGAGTTTTTTAGCTTAGAGTCTTAGCTTAGAGTTTTTGTTAGAGTTCTAGTTTATTTTAGTTTTAGTTAGGAGTTTAGAGTTTTTAGCTGACAGTCTTTGCTAAGAGTTTTTTTTGAAGTTTTAGTTTAGTTTATTTTTATTTAATAGTTTATAGTTTTAGCTTAGAGACTTAGCTTAGAGTTTTTGTTAGAGTTCTAGTTTATTTTAGTTTTGAGTTCTAGTTTAGTTTACATATAGTTAAGTGTGTGGAGTTTTAACTTAGAAACTTAGCTTAGAGTTTTAGTCTAGTTTAGTTTTAGTTAAAAGTTAAAAGTTTTTTAGATTAGAGTCTTAGCTTAGAGTTTTTGTTAGAGTTCTAGTTTAGTTTAGTTTTAGTTAAGAGTATGGTGTTTTACCTTAGAGTCGTAGCTTAGAGTTTTAGTTAGAGTTCTAATTTAATTTAGTTTTATTTAAGAGTTTAGAGTTTTTAGCTTAGAGTATTAGCTTAGAGATTTTTTTAGAGTTCTAGTTTAGTTTAGTTTTAGTTAAGAGTTTAGAGATTTTAGCTTAGAATCTTAGAGTTTTTGTTGAAGTTTTAGTTTAGTTTAGTTTTAGTTAATAGTTTAGAGTTTTAGCTTAGAGTCTTAGCTTATAGTTTTTGTTAGAGTTCTAGTTTATTTCAGTTTTGAGTTATAGTTTAGTTTACATATAGTAAAGAGTTTGGAGTTTTACCTTAGAGACTTATCTTAGAGTTTTAGTTTAGTTTAGTTTTAGTTAAAAGTTTAGAGTTTTTTAGCTTAGAGTCTTAGCTTAGAGTTTTTGTTAGAGTTCTAGTTTAGTTTAGTTTTAGTTAAGAGTTTGGTGTTTTACCTTAGAGTCTTAGCTTAGAGTTTTAGTTAGAGTTCTAGTTTAGTTTAGTTTTAGTTAAGAGTTTAGAGTTTTTTAGCTTAGAGCCTTAGCTTAGAGTTTTTGTTAGAGTTCTAGTTTATTTTAGTTTTAGTTAAGAGTTTAGAGTTTTTAGCTTAGAGTCTTAGCTTAGAGTTTTTGTTGAAGTTTTAGTTTAGTTTAGTTTTAGTTAATAGTTTAGACTTTTATCTTAGAGTCTTAGCTTAGAGTTTTGTTAGAGTTGAAGTGTAGTATATTAATAATTAAGGGTTCAGAGTTTTAGCTTAGAGTCGTAGCTTAGAATTTTTTTAGAGTTCTAGTTTAGCTTAGATATAGTTAAGAGCTTGGAGTTTTACCTTAGAGACTTAGCTTAGAGTAATAGTTTATTTTAGTTTTAGTTAAAAGTTTGGAGTTTTTAGCTTAGAGTCATAGCTTAGAGTTTTAGTTAGAGTTCTAGTTTAGTTTAGTTTTAGTTAAGAGTTTGGTGTTTTACCTTAGAGTCATAGCTTAGACTTTTAGTTAGAGTTCTAGTTTAGTTTAGTTGTAGTTAAGAGTTTAGAATTTTAGCTTAGAGTCTTAGCTTAGAGTTTTTGTTAGAGTTCTAGTTTAGTTTAGTTTTAGTTAAGAGTTTCGAGTTTTTAGCTTAGAGTCTTAGCATAGTTTTTGTCGAAGGTCTAGTTTAGTTTAGTAATAGTTAAGAGTTTAGAGTTTTAGCTTAGAGTCTTAGCTTAGAGTTTTTGATAAAGTTGAAGTTTAGTTTATTAATAGTTAAGAGTTTAGAGTTTTAGCTTAGAGTTTTAGTTTAGTTTAGTTTTAGTTAAGAGTTTAGAGTTTTTTAGCTTAGAGTCTTAGCTTATAGTTTTTGTTAGAGTTATAGTTTAGTTTATTTTTAGTTAAGAGTTTAGAGTTTTTATCATAGATTCTTAGCTTATAGTTTTAGTTATATTTCTAGTTTATTTTAATTTTAGTTAAGAGTTTAGAGTTTTACCATAGAGTCTTAGCTTAGAGTTCTAGTTAGAGTTGAAGTTTAGTTTAGTTACAGTTAAGAACTTTGAGTTTTAGCTTAGAGTCATAGCTTAGAGTTTTACTTAAAGTTGTAGTTTAGTTAAGTTTTAGTTAAGAGTTTCGAGTTTTAGCTTAGAGTCTTACCTTAGAGTTTTTGTTAGATTTCTAGTTTAGTTTAGTTTTAGTTAAGAGTTTAGAGTTTTACCTTAGAGTCTTAGTTTAGAGTTTTAGTTAGAGTTCTAGTCTAGTTTAGTTATAGTTAAGAATTTAGAGTTTTAGCTTAGAGTCATAGCTTAGAGTTTTAGTTAAAGTTATAGTTTGGTAAAGTTATAGTTAAGAGTTTAGAGTTTTACCTTAGAGTCATAGATTAGAGTTTTAGTTAGAGTTCTAGTTTAGTTTAGTTTTAGTTAAGAGTATAGAGTTTTAGCTTAGTCTTAGCTTATATTTTATGTTAGAGTTCTAGTTTATTTTAGTTATAGTTAAGAGTATCGAGTTTTCAGCTTAGAGTCTTAGCTTAGAGTTTATGTTAGAGTTCTAGTTTAGTTTACTTCTTGTTAAGAGTTTAGAGTTTTATCTTAGAGTCTTAGCTTATAGTTTTTGTTAGAGCTCTAGTTTAGTTTAGTAATAGTTAAGGGTTTAGAGTTTTAGATTATAGTCTTAGCTTAGAGTCTTTGTTAGAGTTCTAGTTTATTTTAGTTATAGTTAAGAGTTTTGAGTTTTACATTAGAGACTTATCTTAGAGTTTTACTTTATTTTAGTTTTAGTTAAGAGTTTAGAGTTTTAGCTTAGAGTCTTATCTTAGAGTTTTTGTTAGAGTTCTAGTTTAGTTTAGTTTTAGTTAAGAGTTTAGAGTTTTTATATTAGAGACTTAGTTTAAAGATTTTTGTTGAAGTTCTAGTTTAGTTTAGAGTTTTAGCTTAGACTTGGAGTTTTAATTAGAGTTCTAGTTTAGTTTAGTTTTAGTTAAGAGTTTAGAGTTTTAGTTTAGAGTCTTAGCTTAGAGTTTTTGTTTGAGTTCTAGTTTAGTTTATTTTTAATTAAGAGTTTAGAGTTTTAGCTTAGAGTCTTAGCTTAAAGTTTTTGTTAGAGTCCTAGTTTAGTTTAGTTATAGTAAATAGTTTGAAGTTTTACCTTAGAGACTTAGCATAGAGTTTTAGTTTAGTTTAGTTTTACTTAAGAGTATAGAGTTATAGCTTAGAGTTTTTGTTAGAGTTCTAGTTTAGTCTAGTTTTAGTTAAGAGTTTTTAGCTTAGAGTCTTAGTTTAGAGTTTTTGTTGAAGTTCTAGTTTAGTTTAGTTTTAGTTTAGAGTTTTAGCTTAGACTTAGAGTTTTAATTAGATTTCTAGTTTAGTTTAGTTTTAGTTAAGAGTTTAGAGTTTTTAGCTTAGAGTCTTAGCTTAGTTTTATTTAGATTTCTAGTTTAATTTAGTTTTGGTTAAGAGTTTATATTTTTACCATAGAGTCTTAGCTTAGAGTTTTAGTTAGAATTAAAGTTTAGTTTTGTTACAGTTAAGAATTTAGATTTTTTGCTTAGAGTCATAGCTTAGAGTTTTACTTAAAGTTATAGTGTGGTTAAGTTTTAGTTAAGAGTTTCGAGTTTAGCTGAGACTTCGATTTGAGTTTTTGTTATAGTTCTAGTTTAGTTTAGTTTTATTTAAGTGTTTATAGTTTTTTTATATTCTTGTATTATCTTATATTTTTTGTTATAGTTCTAGTGTAGTTTAGTTTTAGTTAAGATTTTAAAGTTTTTAGCTTATAGTAGTAGCTTAGAGTTTTTTGTTGAAGTTTTAGTTTAGTTTAGTTTTAGTTAATAGTTTTGTGTTTTAGCTTAGAGTATTAGCTTAGAGTTTTTGTTAGAGTTGTAGTTTAGTTTAGTAATAGTTAAGAGTTTAGAGTTTTAGCTTAGAGTCGTAGCTTAGAGTTTTTGTTAGAGTTCTAGTTTAGTTTAGATATAGTTAAGAGTTTGGAGTTTTACCTTAGAGACTTAGCTTAGAGTTTTAGTTTAGTTTAGTTTTAGTTAAGAGTTTGGAGTTTTTAGCTTAGAGTCTTAGCTTAGAATTTTTTTAGAGTTCTAGTTTAGTTTAGTTTTAGTTAAGAGTTTGGTGTTTTACCTTAGAGTCATAGCTTAGATTTTTTGTTAGAGTTCTAGTTTAGTTTATTTTTAGTTAAGAGTTTAGAATTTTAGTTTAGAGTCTTAGCTTAGAGTTTTTTTTAGAGTTCAATTTTAGTTTTGTTTTAGTTAAGATTTTAGAGTTCTTATATTATAGTATTATCATAGTTCTTGTAGAACTTCTAGTTTAGTTTAGTTATAGTTAAGAGTTTAGATTTTTAGCTTAGAGTCTTAGCTTAGAGTTTTGGTTAAAGTTGAAGTTTAGTTTAGTAATAGTTAAGAGTTTAGAGTTTTAGCTTAGAATCTAAGCTTAGAGTTTTAGTTTAGTTTAGTTTTAGTTAACAGTTTAGATTTTTTTATCTTAGAGTCTTACCTGATATTTTTTTTTAGAGTTCTAGTTTTGTTTAGTTTTAGTTAAGAGTTTAGAGTTTTTAGCTTAGTCTTAGCTTAGAGTTTTTGGTAGAGTTCTAGTTTCTTTTAAATTTAGTTAAGAGTTTAGAGTTTTCAGCTTAGAGTCTTAGCTTAGAGTTTTTTTGAAGTTTTAGTTTAGTTTATTTTTAGTTAATATTTTAGAGTTTTATCTTAGAGTCTTAGCTTAGAGTTTTGTTAGAGTTGAAGTTTAGTTTAGTAATAGTTAAGAGTTTAGAGTTTTATCTTAGAGTTTGACGTTTTATCTTTGACTTTTTGTTGGAGTTCTAGTATAGTTTAGATATAGTTAAGCGTTTGGTTTTTTACCTTAAATTCTTAGCATAGAATTATTTTTTAGTTTCTTTTTATTTTAAAGTTTAGAGTCTTTTAGCTTAGAGTCTCAGCCTAGAGTTTTTGTTATAGGTCTAGTGTAGTTTAGTTATTTTTAATTGTTGGGTGTTTTAACTTAGTCTTTACTTAGATTGTTGGTTCGAGTTCTAGGTTAGTTTAGTTTTAGTTAAGAGTTTAGAGTTTTTTAGCTTAGAGTCTTAGCTTAGAGTTTTTGTTAGAGTTCTAGTTTATTTTAGTTTTAGTTAAGAGTTTAGAGTTTTTAGCTGACAGTCTTAGCTTAGAGTTTTTGTTGAAGTTTTAGTTTAGTTTATTTTTAGTTAATAGTTTATAGTTTTAGCTTAGAGTCTTAGCTTAGAGTCTTTGTTAGAGTTCTAGTTTATTTTAGTTTTGAGTTCTAGTTTAGTTTACATATAGTTAAGAGTCTGGAGTTTTAACGTAGAGACTTAGCTTTGAGTTATAGTTTAGTTTAGTTTTTGTTAAGAGTTTAGAGTTTTTTAGCTTAGAGTCTTAGCTTAGAGTTTTTGTTAGAGTTCTAGTTTAGTTTAGTTTTAGTTAAGAGTTTGGTGTTTTACCTTAGAGTCATAGCTTAGAGTTTTAGTTAGAGTTCTAGTTTAGTTAAGAGTTTAGAGTTTTTTAGCTTAGAGTCTTAGCTTAGAGATTTTGTTAGAGTTCTAGTTTATTTTAGTTTTAGTTAAGAGTTTAGAGTTTTTACCTTAGAATCTTAGATTTTTAGTTAGAGTTCTAGTTTATTTTAGTTATAGTTAATAGTTTAGAGTTTTAGCTTAGAGTCTTAGCTTAGAGTTTTTGTTAGAGTTCTAGTTTATTTTAGTTTTGAGTTCTAGTTTAGTTTACATATAGTAAAGAGTTTGGAGTTCTACCTTAGAGACTTAGCTTAGAGTTTTAGTTTATTTTAGTTTTAGTTAAGAGTTTAGAGTTTTTTAGCTTAGAGTCTTAGCTTAGAGTTTTTGTTAGAGTTCTAGTTTAGTTTAGTTTTAGTTAAGAGTTTGGTGTTTTACCTTATAGTCTTAGCTTAGAGTTTTAGTTCGAGTTCTAGTTTAGTTTAGTTTTAGTTAAGAGTTTAGAGTTTTTTAGCTTAGAGACTTAGCTTAGAGTTTTTGTTAGAGTTATATTTTATTTTAGTTTTAGTTAAGAGTTTAGAGTTTTTAGCTTAGAGTCTTAGCTTAGAGTTTTTGTTGAAGTTTTAGTTTAGTTTAGTTTTAGTTAATAGTTTAGACTTTTAGCTTAGAGTCTTAGCTTAGAGTTTTTGTTA